>NC_071092.1:15972500-16040000 GCF_027358695.1 Spea bombifrons | reverse complement strand
GGAGTTACTCTTTTCCAGTAACTCCGTGCAGGCACACTAACGATTGGCCCCGCCCCTTTCATTATGAATCCTCCCCCCTGCCTCCAGTGATGTCAATGAAGGCAGAGCGTCGTTCAAAGATTCAGATCTTACAGGGATCCGAATCTTACAGTGATCCGGATCACTGTAAGATCCGGGTCACTGTAAGATCCGGATCTTTGAACGACTCTCTGCCTTCATTGGGATTCTAATCATTCAGAGAATATCACCATACTGTTATAAATAATACATTA
Source organism: Spea bombifrons (assembly GCF_027358695.1). Taxonomy (NCBI): domain Eukaryota; kingdom Metazoa; phylum Chordata; class Amphibia; order Anura; family Pelobatidae; genus Spea; species Spea bombifrons. Next base: position 16,039,728 of record NC_071092.1, on the reverse strand, counting down.
ATAATCACTGCCCCCAGGATTTACATCCCCCTTTACCTGCAACTGCACCTTAAGCTAACTTTATTAAATTAAATTAACCCTCACCATTAAATTAACCCTAAACACCCCATCAACCATGTCTGCCCCTAAAATTAACCCTTAACACCCCATCAACCATGACTGCCCCTAAAATTAACCCTTAACACCCCATTAAGCATAACTGCTCCCAAATTAACCCTAAACACCCCATTAAGCATAACTGCCCCCAAATTAACACTAAAGACCCCATTAAGCATAACTGCCCCCAAATAAACCCTAAACACCCCATTAAGCATAACTGCCCCAAATTAACCCTAAACACCTCATTAAGCATAAATGCCCCTAAATTAACACTAAAGACCCCATTAAGCATAACTGCCCCCAAATTAACCCTAAACACCTCATTAAGCATAACTGCCCCTAAATTAACACTAAAGACCCCATTAAACATAACTGCCCCCAAATAAACCCTAAACACCCCATTAAGCATAACTGCCCCCAAATTAACCCTAAACACCTCATTAAGCAAATGCCCCTAAATTAACACTAAAGACCCCATTAAGCATAACTGCCCCCAAATTAACCCTAAACACCTCCTTAAGCATAACTGCCCCTAAATTAACACTAAAGACCCCATTAAGCATAACTGCCCCCAAATTAACCCTAAACACCTCATTAAGCATAACTGCCCCTAAATTAACACTAAAGACCCCATTAAGCATAACTGCCCCCAAATTAACCCTAAACACCCCATTAAGCATAACTGCCCCTAAATTAACACTAAAGACCCCATCAACCATACCAATTTATTAGGTAATTTATCTGGAGTACATGCAATTAATTTAGGGGCAGTTATGGCCATATTTGTCACTAAACAGCTTCCCATAGTCAGCTCTGGGGACAAAGATATCTTTGTTTACTAAATACCTTTCCATAGCTTTCTTTGTCCCCAGCTTCCCATTACCAATCATGTCTCCCAAAAAATGTCCCATTTCCTACCATGTCCCCAGTTTGCGAAGTTACCTGACTGAAGAATTTTCTTGATACCTCCAGTTTTTCATATGCCCTGACACCTTTCTGGGTTCCCCCTACCACACTTCTGCTGGCAACAACCATGAAAATCATTGAGCGAGTCTGCTGCTACTCAGGAAAATTATTGAGCTGCACTGGTGCCACCCACAAAAATTATTGAGCTGTGCTGGCTTGCTCAATTCTCTTTCTGACAGACTGGGGCAGCTGCTTAAAATGCCCCTTGCGTGATTGTCTCAGGCAATCTGGGACATGTGGTTACCCGCAGTACAGCATACTTTCACCTCCAGTGGTTGGCAAGGTGTCAGTCATGCTTTCTCTGGAGGTAGACTGGACTGCCGCTGGAGGATCAGGGCCAGTTCGGGGATCAGGGATCATCACAGTGATCTGCAGCCCTGCTTTTCTGATAACCTCATGTTTAATCAGGCAAAGAGGGTTGTCATTAGAGGGGTCTATTGACAGTAGCAAAATAACAATTATCCTGTCCATGTTAATCAATAAATGATGTTGGGATGAAATACAAATTCCAATTAAAAAAATACTGAAAAGTGTGGCTTTCCCAGAAATCTGGTTTAAATGTATATCCTAACATTTTACTGTACATGTTAAAAGAGGAATGTTTTATCTTAGATTAATATAAAAAAGAAAGTCGACAGCCTAAATTTAACTAACTCAAAGTTTAAATGGTTTCATTGTTTACATATAAAAATATACTACTAATTATAGCAGAGAGAATAGCAGACATGATTTATGTTAAATGTGTGTTTTTCAACCCAATCCCATCCACAGTGAAGATTTAAATTAAGTAGGGCTACAGTGCAACTGTCTATCAACAGATCTTTAATCTTCAGTTTATCACATTCACCAATGCCATAATTAGAAAAATAAACATACTAGTTCTTATTTCCAATTAACAGCTGCCTTTCATTCAACACAGTTGTAATGGGAATTCTTTGTCCAGACAATATGTGCCAAAAATGCATATCAGCAAGAGATTTTTGTTCCAGGCTGCCATATTTGGAAACTGAGATCTGCATGGAAAGAAACAGAATGAAAATTCATTGTTTCCCTGGGACAAAAAAAAACATGATTTGCCCACAAAAGAAAATCTTACTTGGAACTGCTTCATGGTTGACCTTTTTTGTGATCAAAATACAGGCTTACATCATAGGTTTCCAAATTGTGGGTGTCGTTCATATATTTTAATGTGTTTTTGTTTCATTTGTTCCAGCTTAAAAAGCATTGCATGTATATGTAACTCATGTGATTTAATGCAACAGTGGATAATTGGTAAAAACAAATGTGCTTGCATGTTTAAATCTACGCTTAAAAATAATATGATAAAACAGACCTTTTCTCAGTCTGATGAAGATCTCAAAACATATGAAGATTTGTTGAATGGTACATTTACATTTTTTGGACCTTATCAGGTAACATTTTGTTTTTACTTATTTAAGTTTTTCTTAACAGCATTCAGGCAAAATAATCTTTATGGTACATAGACACGTTTCTTATTTGCTAAATTAGAAACACAGAAAGTGACGGCAGCCCACCCTCTGAGTACTTCCCTTAGCACCTGGCCATATCCTATATCTAGCTTGGCCTTATGTCTATCCCATGCTTGCTTAAATGTCTTTACTGTATTAACATCTACCACTTCTGCTGGAAGGCTATTCCATGTGTCCACTACTATTTCGCTAAAGTAATGTTTCCTGATGTTACCTTTGAACCTTTGCCCCTCTAGCTTATGACTATGTCCTCTTGTTGTGGTAGTATTTCTCCTTTTAAATAAGCTCTTTTCCTTTATCTTGTTGATTCCCTTTAAATACTTAAATATTTCTATCATACCCCCCCCTCGCCAGGTCTTTCTTCCAGGCTCTATATGTTAAGACAGGGCTCGACAAATCCCAGGCGCCAGGTCGCCATGGCGACTGATAATTTTCTCCTGGCGCCTAGGTGTTTGTGAGCCAAACCTATAATTGAGTTTTGGATCCAGATCCCCCGCGGCATTGCAGGGGACTTGGATCCTCCTTTCCGGCAGCAGCGTCCGCCCACCCTCCTCACTGAACGGGGCTGTCACCGCCCACGAAGGTCACTGAGTCGCGCTGGCCAGCTGACTCAATTCTATTTCAGATCAACGGGGACGGCTTCTTAAAACGCCTCCCCTGACGATTCAAAATAGAAGTGAGCCAGCCGGCGCCGCTCAATTACTTTTGCGGGCCGCACCAGCGCTGCTCAATGACCTTTGTGGGCGGTGCCAGCCCCGTTTAGTGAGGAGGATGGGTGGAGCCGCCGGCAGCAGCAGCGGGAATGAATCCAACAGAGTGCACATCGGGGTCAGGTAAGTGGAAGTAACTGGGGGCATGCTTGGCAGTGGGAGGCCGGGACAAAGATGCCTATGGGAGACTGGGGCAAAGGCAAACTCTGTCCCCAATTTCCTATAGGCATCTTTGTCACTAAATAGTTTCCCATAGTCCCATGTTTAGTGACAAAGATGCCTATGGGAGACTGGGGGCAAAGGCAAACTCTGTCCCCAGTTTCCCATAGGCATCTTTGTCACTAAACATGGGACTATGGGAAGCTATTTAGTGACAGATGCCTATGGAAACTGGGGACAGAGTTAATCAATGGGATTAATTAATGGTAATTAAAAATATGCACTGGTGCTTTTTAGTGTGGGCAAAGTGTGAGTGCTGGGGCAAAGTGAGGGCTAGGGTAAAGTGTGAGACCATGAGTGCTGGGGCAAAGCGTGAGTGCTGGGGCAAAGTGTGAGTGTAGGGCAAAAAAAAGTCTTGGCTCCTAACTTTTTTAGCTGGCTCCTAGATTTAAAAAAATTTGTCAAGCCCTGTGTTAAGATCCTTTCAACTTTCCTGGTAAATTGTATGCTGTAATCCATGAACCATTTAAGTAACCCTCTGAACTTTCTCCAATATATCTATATCCTTCTGGAGATACGGTCTCCAGTACTGTACACAATACTCCAAGTGAGGTCTCACATGTGCTCTGTACAACGGCATTAACACTTCCCTCTTTCTACTGCTAATACCTCTCGCTATATAACCAAGCATTCTGCTAGCATTACCTGCTGCTCTATTACATTGTCTACCTTTAAATCCTCAGAAATAATTACCCCTAAATCCCTTTCCTTGCACGTTGAGGTTAGGACAGTATCAAATATTCTATACTCTATATACAGTAGCCCTTGGGTTTTTATGCCCTAGATGCATTACTTTGTATTTATCCACATTAAATGCCAGTTGCCACAGCTCTGACCATTTTTCCAGTTTATCTAAATCATTTGCCATTTGCCTTCTCCCTCCAGGAACATCAACCCTGTTGCAAATTTTTGTATCGTCAGCAAAAAGACATACCTTTCCATGAAGACATTCTGCAATATTACTAATAAAAATATTAAAGAGAATGGGTCTAAGTACAGATCTTCGAGGAACCCCTCTGGTCCCCACAAGACCTTGCTCTGAATACACGCCAATGGCTACAACCCTCTGTTTTCTGTCACTCAGCCACTCCCCTAATCCATTCAACAATATTGGGATCTAAACACAGAGATTGCAGTTCATTGGTACCATGTCTATGTGGGACAGTGTCAAAGGCCTTACTGAAATCTAGATATACAATGTCTACTGTATAACCTTGATCAATTAGTCACCCAATCAAAAAAAAAAATCATACTTTGGTATGATCTTCCTGAGATAAACCCATATTGTTTTTGATCTTGAAACCCATCCCCTGAGATGACTCCCATTCAGTGGCGACTCTAGAAACAATATATAGGGGGGGCACACAAGATACCACAGTCAAACTGGGGGGGCATTAATTATTTCCACCATTAAATCATACCACTGAAAAAACACACACACATATATATATATATATATATATATATTGCCAAAAGTAATGTGCTATGGAATGATACTTTTGTTATTGGCCAATACAATACTTGATCATTCAACATGGGAAGCCTGAAGCCACAATTTAGTAAGACTAATCCTTGAAATCCTTTAAACAACACAATACCTTAACTTTTGCACTAAATGATTTCAGGGCCTAATATTAGATCCTGCTGCTGATATATATAAATTAGCCCCTGCTGCCCAAATATATTAATATTAGCCCCAGTTGCCGATATATATATATATTAATATAGGGCTGCAACTAACGATTATTTTAATAATCGATTAGTTGGCCGATTATTTTGTCGATTAATCGATTAATCGGATAAAAAAATACATTATTTTAAATTGAAGAAAAATTGCAATAAAAAACGTACAATTTACACTTTTATCTCTTTATTGCAATGGCCTCTCTCTATTCACCTTCTTATTTTACTGACATAATAATAAAAGCTACAAGAACCCAAACACGGTGTTTCTCAAACTAGGTTTTAATACAAAGTTATTAGTAAATATTAATTCATATGTTAACTATTTTTCATATGTAATAAAAACTGAGAAAAAAGCCTTGTTTAAATTTTTTTATTTACCAAACTGCCCCCAGTTATGCACATCTGACCCCCAGCTTGCCACTCTGCCCCATATATGCCTTATACCTCTTATATGCCAGATTCCACTGTGCCCCTGATATGCCTTATACTCCTTATATGCCAGTGATATGCAACTGAGCCCCCTGATATACCTTTTACCCCCAAATTTGTTTTATGCCCCCCTGATATGCCTAATATCGATGTCTTATACCCCCTATATGCCACTGAGCCCCCTGATATACCTTTTACCCCCAGATATGTTTATGCCCCCCTGATATGCCTAATATCCATATGCCTTATACCCCCTATATGCCCTAAAAATTCATAATACCCCCCATACACCACTATAACTCACCCATATACCACTCTGGCTCCTCCCCCTCCCATACACCACTCTGGCTCCTCCCCCTCCCAAACACCACTCTGGCTCCTCCCCCCTCTCATACTCCACTTTCCCTTCTCCCCCCCTCCCATCCACCACTCTGCCTCCTCCCCCTCCCATACATCACTTTTGCTCCTCCCCTCTCATACATCACTTTGCCTCCTCCCCCTCCCATATACCACTCTGCCTCCTCTTCTCCCATACATCATTCTGGCTCCTCCCATACTCCACTCTGGCTCCTCCCATACATCACATTGGCCCCTCCCCCTCCCATACATCACTTTGCCTCCTCCCCCCTCCCATACTCCACTCTGCCTCCTTTGAACTTCCGTTTCTGACAAGACACCAGGGAAGCCGGGTAGAGAGGCAGAGTGGCGTATGAGAGGGGGAGGAGCCAGAGTGGTGTATTGGAGGGTGGTTCCCATACACCCCTCTGACTCCTCCCCCCTCCCATACACCGCTCTGCATCTCTACCCGGCTCCGTTACTGAAGGCACCTTCACTGCAGCTTCATGGAAGCCACAGTGTAAGTGAAGAGCACTAACGGAGTCTGTCTGTGCGATGCAGACCCCCACCGGCTGACAGAGAATCATCCTCTCTGCATCGCACAGACAGCCTCCGTTACTGCCCTTCACTTACACTGTGGCTTCTATGAAGCTGCAGGGAAAGTACCTTCAGTAACGGTGCCGGGTAGAGAGGCAGAGCGGTGTATGGGAGGGGGGAGGAGGCAGATGGGAGGGGGAGAGAGACGGAAGTGAGAGGCCGGCCGACAGTGAGGGGAATCCAGGTCCCCTGCAGCGTAGCGGGGGATCTGGATTCCGGTGTTATAATCCAATCTCTGTTTGAGGTCGGATTATATAAGGGGAGGAGTTTTTCAGAGCATTTGCTCTGAAAAAAACCTCTTTTTATAATCGATAAAAATCGATCCGATTAATCGATGATGAAATTCGTTGACAACGATTTTCATTATCGATTATTATCGATTTTATCGATTAGTTGTTTCAGCCCTATATTAATATTAGTCCCTGCTGCCGATATATATATAAATATATATATAAATATTAGACCCTGCTGCCGATAGCAGGTATAGATCAACACATTAACACACAAACCCAGCTTTGCATGTATAGATCAATTGAAATTCACTTGTGATCTTAGCACCGAAGGTATATATCAAATAAACAGAATCAGACATACAAATCCTGTATTTGCAGGTATACAATAATAATATATGAAACGTAGCATCGCAGGTATAGATCAAATAAATACATGGAAACAGCATTGCAGGTATTAATCAACTGAACAAGACATACAAACCCTGTATTTGCAGGTATACATAAATAATGTATGGAAACATAGCATAGCAGATATGGATCTACAGAAGAACACACAAAAACCCAGCTTTGCAGGTATAGATCAATTGGAATTCACATAAAAACACGGCATTAATGGTATATTTAAAACCCGCTAAATTACAGGGATAGATCACAGGTTGCACACCCCAAAGCCAGCCCTGGCGTCCACACTGCACACATAGAACCTGGCCAGCACCCAGATAACACACATACGATTTGCCATCTTTGTCCCATATACACCCTGCCTGTGACATCTTGGTCCCCAAGGCTCAAACATCCTGCTAGTGCCATCTTTGCCCTTCCACAATTATACATCTATGATACGCACAATCACATTAACTCATGCTCTCCCTCATTCAGACAACTCATCCACATATTAACTCATGCTCTCCCTCATTCAGACAATTCATCCACATATTAACTCGTGCTCTCCCTCATTCAGACAATTCATCCACATATTAACGCATGCTCTCCCTCATTCAGACAATTCATCCATTTTAAGAAACTACACCCCTTGGAGCTTCAAATGAGGGGTTACATGTATTTCTAGGACAAAAGTTGACTGCACAAATAATGATGGAATATGTCGCTTTGGCTAGAAAATGTTTTTTCTAACCATAGCGACATGTTCATTTGTGTCTTGCGCACTCCAGGTTTTTACTAGAAACACATGCAGCCCCTCATTTGATGCGCCAAGGGGTGTAGTTCTTGCAAATGTGTACCTTTTGTGCCATAATTTAACTTCCTACGTGAGCAGGAATGCCACGTCAAGGCTTCAACCCTAATTACTGACCATTCACACGCCTTTCATATCTCCATTCACTCGCAGAAGCACACACCATACTTTCCATACATTCACTCGCATAAGCACACACACCATTCTTTCCCCTTACAATCCCAAAGAAATGATGGTAAAGGGAGAAAAAAAATCACTTTTATAGCAAAAATAAGTTTTGCAGTAAAAATGCAAGGCGCTCCAGGGATGATATGGTTACTCACGTACCGCACAGGCTAAATGGATGATTTTAATAATATTTGCAGTTCATCAGGATTTCAAAAATTGCCTTCCTCTACCGTTGGCTAAATTTAACCCCATGATCAAAGGGATCATAGGATTCAAAATTAGTATCGGCCATTTTTAAAAATGGAATGTGACTTTTTATAGCTATATGATCGCTGTGGTAACATTGGCTACCACAGTGATCATTTAGCTAGAATACTTAAACTTTTTTTTTTTTTTTTTTAAAGTTAAACTACTTTATGTTTAAATAATTTAATTTGGGGGTCTCTAGGCAATTTTGATCTTTTTTATCTGCCTTTAGAGACCCCCAAATCATTTTTTTTACATTTTAATTTTTTTAACTTAATATTTTTTATTATTGTTTTACAATCTATATACCGTTGGAAAGGCGAGGCGATTACCTTTCCAACGGTATATGTTGGGGGTATGTAGCTGCTTAGATGCCTGAGATACAGGCATCTAAGCAGCATGCCCCCATACCTCTATAACTGACAATTGTCAGTTGTTAATAAAGTTGCGCGGTGACGTCATCACGTCATTGCGCGAGACGTCAACGGGCAGATCGTGTGGTCCCGGTGATGCCCTTCAGTTTGAGGGGCAGATCGCCGGGGTAGGTGGTGATGGAGGTCCACAGACCTCCATCAAGGTAAGGTAGTGCTAGTGACGGCATGGTGCCGTCGTTAGCACCTGACTGGGACTGCTAGCGACGGCACCATGCCGTCGATAGCAGTCAAGGGGTTACAAATTCGGCGGGGGGGCAACAGGGGGGGCAAGGAATAACCTAGGGGGGGCAATTGCCCCCCCTTGCCCCCCTGTAGCGACGCCACTGGGTAAAAGTTTTATATCTTTATACTTGTAATTTCTAGAATGTTTTTTATAAAATTCAGATATGAATAGATTTTTTATTTGAAAAAGTTGTGAAAACAAACAATTACATCTCTTGGGACATCTGAGTTTGTTAAATTCTTGGGTTTGGACAGCCTATGCGATCTTTCAAGTGGTAAGATGCCTAAGCGATCTTCATTAACATAAGTTAATAGGAAATCATTTAAATATGTTCCTAGTTGTGCATTAGAGACTTCTTCTGAGATGCCCCTTACTCTTATATTTTTACTTCTGGATCTGTCTTCCATTTGTGTTAATTTCTGATCAATAGTAAGCATGTTCGTCCTTAAGTCTTTATTCTCCTTTTTAAGCATTTCAATTTCAGACTGTAAACTCTGCAGAGTGTTAGATTGAGAAGAGAGTTTGTTGGAAATATGAGACATTTCTTGCTTCAAGGCTTCTGTGTTAGCTTTCATTTCTGCGTTTAATTTGAAATATAAATCGTTTATGTTCGTAATTCTTGATGAGTGGGTAAGTTCCAACTGCGTGGTCTCCATTTGAACCTCCGAGGAGGAATCATTTAGATTCAGGTCAGAAGAAGATGCTTGAGAGAGTTTGGGAATATTGATTACTGGTTTTGGAGAGTAGTAAGTGGGTAGCGTTTTGGATTTATCTACGCTTAACCTTTTCTCTTTTTCTCTCTCTTTATCCCTCTCTCTGTCTTTCTTAGGCGCCATTCCGGTAACGTCTATAAAATATACCCCTCACCTCTCCTCGCCTCTCCTGTTCCTCTTTGTTTGGTCCTTCTTATTTGCTTCTTTTAATATAACAAGCCTCTTCCTGCAGAAGACTAAAGTCTCAAAATTTATAGACCTATTTACATATGGATAGGCTTTATTATAAAAACAATATGTAGATTAGAGTTGTCCTTCTTACATAGACAGATAAATTGCTGCATTACTGTCATCTTTTGTGTCAGCATATCAGCATATAGTTGAGATTCGTAAGGCCTCCACTGAGACCATATAGCAGGGGCGTCCAAGTTTTTTCTGCAGTGGGCCACTTCATCAGAATTGTATACGTGCGCAGGCCGCACTCATTTTTCACTGTGACAAAAAATATGGCCTTTAATAAAATATGCAGATTAAAATAAAGTAAAATGACACAAAACCTTTACTCTTCCTCTCACTGATTTCTGGGCCTAGAAAGTTTTGCGACTACAAATTCAGGATTCCCTAGATTTATTCTAGGGATGAACTAAAATGAAAATTCTGGACCAAAACATTCAGGGTTCACTTAGCCAAAACCGAAAATGACCCCCACCTTTAAAAATAATAATAAAAACTCACATTTTTAATAAAAGTAAAAAATGTTGGCAATCACACTCCTATCATGCCAAGTCAGCCAATACATGCTGGTACAGGGTGGCTGTAAGTGATGTGCAGACCCCATACTGCTGGCAGCATCACTACACAAGGGGGGCAGCTAGCTAGGTTTCAGCATGTACTGGCTGACTTGGCATGATAGGAGTGTGATTGCTAACAGTAGTCACAGTCCCATCATGCCTAGGTTCCAGCACTTACACATCCATCCAGTAAATACTGGAACCTAGGCATTATGGGACTGTGATTGCTGTTAGCAATCACACTCCTATCATGCCAAGTCAGCCAGTACATGCTGGTACAGGGTGGCTGTAAGTGCAGACCCCATACTGCTGGCAGCATCAATACACAAGGGGGGCAGCTGGCCAGGTTTCAGCATGTACTGGCTGACTTGGCATGATAGGAGTGTGATTGCTAACAGCAATCACAGTCCCATCATGCCTAGGTTCCAGCACTTACACATCCATGCTATCACACACACACACACACACACACATTTATTCATATAATCATTCATTCACAGATTCATTCCCTCAATCACACACACTCATTCAAACACCCTCCCCACCTCCTTACCTGCAAGGCAGCTCCTCGATGCCGCTTACAGACTTCAGCAGGGGGCGCGGTCTCCCTCTGCCTTCTCTGCTAAAGCACAGAGGAAGTAGGATGTCACGTGAACTCCGCTTCCTCTGTGTGCAGTCCAGAAGTCCCTCCCACAAGTAAGTAGCAGGGCTTGAGGTGCGGCTCGCTTAAGATCGGTTGCCCTGGCTGCCGATCTTACGCGGGCCGCACCTCGAGGTCTCGCGGGCCGCATTTGGCCCGCGGGCCGCATGTTGGACGCCCCTGCCATATAGTCTTTGAAAAGTCTGTGGCAATACTTGATATTTTTAATTAGTTGCCTTAGCGTCTCCCTAATGACATGATTAAGTTATGACTTATCTTCTTCTGAAGATTAAACAAAAATCATCATGTCTTCCAGTCGTTATTGTATAATCAACTTATAAAAATATAACTTGTACATATCAGCAAGTACTATTTTGTCAAAAAAAAACAAAAAAACAAAAAAAAACAATTTTCCTCCAAAGTTGAAAATATCCTTTAACCGGATAAGTATCAAATATAGATTTAAGTTAGATGGAAATTTAACATATTGACATTTTTCTGGTATTCAAATATAATTATCACTTAGCTTGAGAAGAGAAGGTGAATATGGATGAAGGTCCACAATGTCCATATGCTGTATGCTGTGTACTGTGAGTAATTTTGAGTGGTTTCCTGCTGCTTTGCTTCCTCTTGAAGGACTCCAAGTTGTATATAGAGTTCTTGAAGCTTTTTTTTTCTTTTTTTCCCTTTTTTTTATTTTTGAGGAAAGGGGAGAGGGAGGGAGGTATATCTTTACTTTTAAATTATGCGGTCCGTGGCGTTCTGGAAATTACCGCGTCTTTACTTCAGAGTGAGGGGCCGATATACGTGGCAAGCCCCTTCCTTCATCACCGTAGAATTGGCGTTTTCCACCGGTAAGTATCCGGGCGTCAAAGCGTCTGCTAGGCGGTAGTCTGACGAGGTCTGCCACGAGGTCTCAGAGCAGACGGCGCCATTAGGTTTCGGGTTCGGGTCCGGCACCAGCCGCCGGCGTGGCGCGCAGCCAAGCTACATGCTGCGTGCTACGTCATCACACATCACCAAAATGAGCCACATTTACTTGCATACTTGCATTTTAAATTCCCATATGGTGTCTGGTTTTGACTACGGCTGGTAGTAGAATTAGTGCCTGGAAAGGGTTAAAATACCACTATTTGAAATACCCTGGGGTGTCTAGTTTTCAAACATATATTCCAGTGGCTGGCTTCAAAGATGTCCCAAATAGGGCGTGGTGGCAGTATGACCATATTTGAAAAAAAAAAAAAAGTTTTGAAATAGCAATATGCAATTAATTGCCCTGTAGTGTACAAAAAAAATGGCATTTCTAAACTCAGGACAGATATTAGAATCTGCTTAAAAGTCAGAAAAAAAGCAACCAAATGGTTTGCCGTCTCCATAGTGCCCGGGTTTGGCATGTTGCAGACAGAGTGGATAGATTATCGGGAGTGGCTGGTGAAGATCCAGCTGTCTTCGTGTACATCGGCACCAATGACATAATGAAAAGGAAGATGGAGAGTCCTAAAACATAATTTTAGGGATTTAGGGAGTAAGATTAAAAAAACACCTCCAAGGTAGTATTCGTGTTGATACTACCTGCACTATGCGCTACACCAGAAAGACAGCAGGAGATTAGGCAACTAAATGGATGGCTGAAATTTTGGTGTAAGAAGGAGGGTTTTGGGGTTTTGCAGCACTAGGCTGATTTACCTCTGGGGTACAATCGGTATAGCCGTGATGGATTTCACCCGAATGCAAGAGGGTTCAATGTGCTTGGGGAGAGGATGGCTAGACGGTCCCTTACGAAAAAATTACTGCAGTTTTTCTGAAGTAATACTGCAGTTTTTTGGACATGAAAAAACTGCAATACTTCACTTTTACTGCAGTATTACTGCACATTTACTGCAGTTTTACTGCATTTGTACTTCACTGTACTGCAGTTTTACTGCAGTTATTTTTGTAAGGAAGAACAAATGCAATAAAGCTACAGTACATTGAAGTACAACTGTAGGTTTGCAGCATAAAAAAAAGTGCAGTACAGTGAAGTACAAATGCAGTAAAAGTGCCTTATTGCAGTTTTTTCATGTCCAAAAAACTGCAGTATTACTTCAGAAAAACTGCAGTAATTTTTTGTAAGGGGTTGGTGGAGATTTTTAAACTAGGAATGGAGAGGAGGATAATAAATACTATTACAGTATTGAAAGGGAAGGTATTTTAAGTAATAACCAGGGTGGTGGATCTGGGGGCTTGTTTAGTAGGGAGAAGCATATATTTTGCCCCCACAAACCAAGACAGAAGTGTGTTAAATGACAAGCATGACCAAAATTTTGGACATAGCAAAACCAGGGTACTCTTTACCAGGGCCGGCCCGACAATGGAGCCGAGTGGGGCAACCGCTCCAGGCGGCACTTTTGAAGGGGCGGCAAAGTGCCCTTTTTTTTAAAGCCGAGGGAGAGAGGGCGCCGAGTGGTTTTATCTTACCAAGTTGTCAGTACCCGCTCGGCGCCTCTCTCTCTCCTCTACAAGCCCTCTAGCTCGGTCTTGGTACCGGCTTGTAATGTCGAGCGCCGGAAGATGACGTCATTTCCGGCGCTCAGCATTACAAGCCGGCACCGAGACCGAGCAGGGAGACTCACCGCAGGACTGCTGAAAGGTAAGTACAGGGGGGCAGGGAGAGGAAGGGTAGATAATGGGGGGGGTGGCATTTTAAACTTCGCCCCAGGCGGCATTTTGTTTTGGGCCGGCCCTGCTCTTTATATAGAAAAGACATGAAGGGTAAGAAAAGGGGAGGGTGGCCCTATATGTGAAAGCTAACATAAAATCTAACCTAACATAAGTTGGTGAGGAGAACATAGTCAGTTTGGGTTACATTACAATTTGGTAAACATACGGTAACTTGTAGGTGTAATTTATAGTCTCCCTGGACAAATAAAAGAGCTAGATAATCTATAATTAAATAAATAGCTAAAATGTCAGTTAGAGGGAAAGTTAAAATCTTGGGTGACTTTAATCTTCCTGATGTGAACTGGAAACCAAAGTAGCTGGTTATGCCCGGAGTGCAGATATTCTAAACTCCCTACTGGCGTTACCTTTAAAACAAATGGTTGAGGAGCCCTATATAAATAAAAGATAATAATAATAATACATTAGACATAATGGAATCAAAACATTTGCTACTGCAAAATTTTTAGATGAAAAAGTTCAATTTTATTCAGTGGAACAAAACAGTGATCCCATTATTCTTCACGATATTCTTGTAAGAAACTTTTGGCTATTAATACCACCACAACTGTTCTAGCACTGCATCATCCAATGAATACCTCATCCCAGATACTTTATTAAAAAAAGCACACCGTTCATGGTGCAAAGTGGTCTGCCAGTATGTTTATGTAAAAGGTCCTCTCTTAAGGGGGAAGGACTGTGAAACCAACGGGAATAATGAAATCAGTTCTTACAACTAAATTGGGTTTCACTCTGAAGATCCCAACCACCATTCAAGTTTCTGCGATAAATCCTTTGTGATAAAATAAGCAGATTGAAATAAGAGTAAATAACACAAAACCTTTACTTTTCCTCTCACTGATTTCTGGGCCTAGAAAGTTTTGTCCTCTGAAGTGACTACAAATTCAGGAGGGTGTTTTATCTCTGGATAAGTAAACAGTAAATAAATCAATTTATTACTACAGTAAGTACAGTGCACACACAGACACCCAGACACACACACCAGGACAAGCTCTGCCACACAGACACACCCAAACACACACACACCAGGACAGGGTCTACTACACCGACACACCCAAACATACACCAGGACAGGCTCTACCACCCCGACACATCCAAACACATACCAGGAAAGGCTCTGCCACACAGACACCCAAATACACACCAGGAAAGACTCTGCCACACAGACACCCAAAAACTGTATTTGCTGGAATATAAAACGATAAATCGATTATAAAACGACCCCCCAAAATCTGAATATTAATTTAGGAAAAAAAGTCTGAATATAAGATGACCCTATAGGGAAAATGTGTTAATAGTAAATATTAATTTATGTAAACTAATTTTTCATATTTAATAAAAACTATAATTTAGAAAACATTTTGTTTTATTTCCTTTTATTTGCCAACCTCCCCCCCCAGCTATGCACATCTGCCCCAGGCTTGCCACTCTGCACCCCAGAAATGCCTTATACCCCATATATATATATATATATATATATATATATATATATATATATATATATATATATATATGCCACTCTGCCTCCAGAAATGCCTTATACCCCTATATGCCTCTCTGATATATAGGGGTTAAAAGGCATTAGACATAAACACACAAGGGGGTGAGTTACATACAACAGACATAGCAAACCCCACATAGTTCTCCATCAGGCCCTCCTTTGCACATGGCTCAGTATTTACACTCAGCCAAGCAGGGGGTTGCTATTGTAATCTGTGGGGAGGGTGGTGTCGGAAATGGGATATATTTGGGAAAAAGGGGATTCCAGGTGCCGACACACCTTCGTCTAGGGGTTAATAACTTAAATCCACATAGCTCAAATAATCACAAGAAAATACTACTTTGATAGGAAAATGGAGGGTTTAATACTGTGATGAGGCGTATGAAGGCTAACACACACAGGGTTACATTGGTAATGAAGAATGTAAAGATTGTAACTAACTGCAACAAGGATGGAAAGATTGTGACACAACTAATGACATACAGGGAGTTCTTACAGGGTGGGATCAAATGTACATTCCATTTACATTCGTATTAGTGAACTAATTACAATATCAAAAGACAATACTATCACATAACATACAATTTACAATCATATGGATTAACTAATCAAAAAAACAATACATACAATTTACAATCCTATGGATACACGAATTAAAAGACAATACTAACACTATCACATATTATTTACAAACAGACTATACAGACAATGTAATACACCTTTTACAGTTGCTCTTTGATGTGGGCTTCGGGGGCTACATTTGCACTTAAATCAGTCTCCGTCTGTCCTTCTTGTGAGGATGTAAATTCAACTGGCCAAATGTTGTTTAGTTATGTCAGATCACTTTAACTCCTTTTACACCCATAATGCTTGGAATTTATATTTTAATATAATTATGTTATACTGCTCCCTAAGGTGTCTGATATAGTCTGCATGCTACCTCCACAGGTGGTTCCCTGATTTCTGGCTGAAACCTGCTGGTTAACAGATCCTGGTGCAAATACTGGTCATGGAGGTCTCTGTCCTGTAAGTCCTGACCCGATGGAGAGTAAAACACCTCACACAAACCCTCTCCCAAAATGCAGGTGCCCCAAATCTGTGTCTGAGCTCCACAGTCTTTAGGAAAGGTGGCACTCTGTACCGGGGGTAAGAAGTAGTCTCAATAGACCCCCTGTACCCACCTTCCCAAAAACAGAACCCCTTCCAAGGTCATGGCCCATAATCTGTAAAGAGGAGCCTGGCCCTCTAGTTAGATTAAAAACAAAAGAAGAAATGTATGTAGAAAAGAATAAAAGTCTAGCTGACTCAATTATTACAGATGAAAATGAAGGAAATTACCTCAATTAGGAAAAAAGACTAAAGATTAATTTGATACATATGAGTTTATCGAGGCAGAGGTTCTAATTCAGTTTTCTAAGGTAAAGACAAATAAGTCGATGTGGCCTGATGGGATACACCCCAAGTTAATTAATGAAGCTGGTGCAGCAGACATTGTGTATCTAGATTTCAGCATAGAATATTTACCAATAAACTGTAATCTGAGTTTAGATTATTGTTGAATGGTTTAGGCAGTGGCTGAGTGACAGACAAAAGAGAGTTGCAGTCAATGAAGTATATTTGGAGCAAGTTATTGTTACCAGTAGGATACCTCAGGGATCTGTACTAGAAAAATGTTCAGAGCTGTCACAATTGATGTTTCATGAGGATAAATGCAAAACAATGTACCTAGGACATAAAAATATTTGATACTCTCCTAACCTCAATTTGCGAGGAAAGGAATTTAGGAGTAGTTATTAGACTTGTGCATTCGTATTCGGGAACACATGAAAACTAACACGAATGTTGATATTTTTGTTGTTTAAACCAAAAACATTTGTTGGCGGATAAACGTACACGAAGATGAAGACGCACAACACAAAGAATCTTTGTTTCTTTGTTTTCGCGTCACGCCTGCCATTTCTTGAAAGAGGAGAAGGGACATTGATTGACTGAGCTGATCTTCGTTTGTCCAATCAGCTCACTGTTGTGACATCATGCATTTAATAACACCTATTAAATTTAAAATTTGATAATAATAATAATAATAGATCTTTAACTAAACCAATGCGCTACTACTACCTATTACCTTACATTAACCCTATAAGTTCTTCCATTTGCATACCTGCCAACAGGGACAGTCCTGTTTTTTTCCCAGTCCTGTCCCGTCATATTCGGATTGGTTGTAAATATGCCATTGTTGGTAAGTAGCAAATATTAGGCAAGTATTTAAAATTGGTCTCAAATTCCCTATTCCACTTTGTCTACGTGTTGTGACAAACCCTGTAACATGAGGGCCATAAATGCCACAGTTAGGGGTCTTAAACACAGTCCTCTAGGGGAATCAGAGTCAGGAACACCAGCTTGTAGCAAAAACAGTGCTTTATTTTTAACTGCTCAAATGCCAAACCCCAAAACCATATCATAAAAAGAAATCGGAGCCTTCTCTAACTAAACTATGCTGGCCCAAACTGACCAGCCTAATCACCCACTAACTTGACCGCCCAGTCAGACCCAGCTAAGCCAGGCTCTGGAAAACCTCCCCCAGCCAGCACACAAACACTCCAGGTAGGCAATGCCTCACTTGACTCAGGCATGGTCTTCTTCAGGGCCTCTCCTTGCCCTGGGAGCACAGGGAAACGTCCTCTTCCCCCAACAGTCTCTCTGATTATCAGGCTTCACATTCATGACTCCATGGCAACTGGCAGAAAATGAAGAACAGATACGAATAATCACCCGAAACGAACAAGGGAACGGATGAATATTGGTAGAATACAAAGTTTTTTTTCCCCCGAAGACAAACACGAAGACCGACACGAAAATGAACACAAAGACTTCGCGGGCACCCAAGTTTAGTAATTATTACAGAGGATTTAAAGGTAGGTAGACAATGCAATAGAGCAGCAGGAAATGCTAGCGGAATGCTTGGTTGCAGTAGAAAGAGGGAAGTGCTCATGCCATTGTACAGGGCACTGGTGAGACCTAATAGACATGTTTGTGAAAGTTTAGAGAAAGGTCGGT
This sequence comes from Spea bombifrons, assembly GCF_027358695.1. Classification (NCBI taxonomy): domain Eukaryota; kingdom Metazoa; phylum Chordata; class Amphibia; order Anura; family Pelobatidae; genus Spea; species Spea bombifrons. Next base: position 16,021,277 of record NC_071092.1, on the reverse strand, counting down.
AAAATGATTCATGGATTACAGGATAAAACTTACTAGGAAAAGTTAAAGGATCTCAACATATATAGCCTGGAAGAAAGACGGGGAGATATGATAGAAAAATGTAAATACTTAAAAGGCATCAACATGATAAAGGAAGAGAGTTTATTTAAAAGAAGAAATACTAGCTTATTTAAAAGAAGAAGTAGTCTTAAGCTACAGGGGCAAAGGTTTAAAAGTTACATCAGGAAATATTATTTGACTGAAAGGGTAGTGGATGGACGGAATATAGTTCCATATATAGTTAATACAGTGAAAGTGTTTAAGCAAGTATGGGATAGGCATAAGTCTAAGTTAGATATAATATAAGGCCAGGGACCAAGGAAAGTATTCAGAGGTTGGGCAGACTAGATGGGCCGAATAGCTGTCACTTTCTAAATTCTTGTTTCTAAATAGTTGTTTTTCTATTTGCAGCTGTTCATTGATTGGTAGGTTCCCACCAATCAAATGCAACAACCACTAATGTGATGCCTGAGGAAAAGGAACCACCTGTAAGAAATTATGACCCTCTTACAGGGATATTCTTTTAGGGAATGTGTGACGAATAAAGCACAAATACAAGCGTATAGAAAAATGTATATTGATATTGAACTAGGCTACTGTTACAGGTTATAAAACATATAGCATACAGAAAACATTTGATAATAATACAAAACAAAAAGGGATACTTAAGCACATTCTTGGGAAACCTCTCTCAGCTCACAGGCTTCTCCCGAACGCCATCTTGCGCAGCTTCGTTCTGAGTCTCCTGACCCAGGACACTTCTGTTCGCTGCGCTCTCCTTTCTCAGACTCCTCTTTCTCCCTTCTTTCTCTCTTACTCTTCTTTCTCTGACTCTTCTTTCTCTCAGACTCTTCTGACTATTGCAACCCCCAACTAGTCAACCCAGAATTCCTTGTACCTCCCAGAAAGTGGTTCACCCAACCCCTCTTTCCAGAGATTTCCTGTATGACCCAATTATGGAGGAGACAGGTAGTCTATGCAAACATGCACACAGTTATGTTAAGATACATCGGCTTCAGTTGTCTGACCCCCTGTGGGGTATCCCACCTCTGTTGGAGCCTTTGTTCCAAACCCTTTGTAATGCATTACTATGCAAATTACCTTACATTGTAAAACCAGATATCTCACTTTATAGAAACCCAAATCATCCTCAAAACATTATGCAATAAATGTAATATCACATTTTAAAGGCACCCTTCATTTCTTACAGTCCCCACCTAGAGGGCGAATGACTCGCATAGAAAATGAGCCCTCTCAAATAAATAAATGAGTTCATTTAGCATTTGTGCTTTGAAAGATTGTATGTTTTCACTGAGACATGAGTGACCTGACAACCGCAGATATTTAAAATTTAGGGTACTGTAAGGCATAATTTATCCAAATCATAGAGGCACTCACAGTTATCATTTTTCACCAATAGTTTGAATTCCTTCAGCCATATCTTTAACCTTCCATTACCCTCTCAGACTTGGCATCACTGCAACCACTTGTGTTCACTCCCATTACTCTCAGGTACCCGTGCCACCAACACTGCTCCCACCATAGGTTCCTTTAACCCTCAAATTGTATGCCTTGTTTTAGGCCTCTGGCCTCTGCCCACCGTGACATCTGGTGTGTTTTCACACCAACAGCACTCCCTTTGCTGTTCACTTACACAGTGTATTGAAGAGACCACACCAGACAGGTGAAAGTGTGTATGGTTATCTTGCCCAAATCACTAGTGGTTCTCTTATCATTCTTGTCTCAGCATTAATAATCTGGCTTTACAAATCTAAACACATAAAATACACAAAACATACATATATAACCGAAACTAAAATACTAAGACTTCCCATAACAGTAACCTTGTGGTATCTTCAAAATCTCTATGAAGATGAAGAGAGAACAAAAAGGAGATTGAATGCTACCATTACATTCACAATGTCCTGGCAGGATGCAATCTATTTAAAATAAAATATAAAAAGTGTGTTGCCATTCAGAAATATGAATAAAAATCAGATTGAGGCTATATTTTGTTTGTAACCAAAAATTAAGACAACACAAAAATCTAGAACAGCAAAAATATATACTGCTGAAGACCAACAATAATGTTACATAATCACATCTCTCCACTGTGATCAAAACATAAACCTCATATTGGCAACAATTCACCTAATCTATGATTTTAAATGTATTTAATCCAGCAACAAACAAAAATTAAGGTATCTGTAGCTGGCAGTGCAGGCGTCCTAAACTAATAAAACAAAAATAATTTGAAATTTGGCCCACCTGACTGTACTGAACGAATTTAGAGGCTTATCCTTAAGAAAAATAAAAATAGATATTAAGGTCCTCTATTAATATTTTGAAAATGTAAATTTCCTGCAAGAAATCACACATGTTAATGTCCCGATCTCCTCACAGGTTTGTCTCCTTTCTTTTTTTTTCTTTTTCATTTAGTATCGTCTCTTTTTCTGAAAAACAAAACTTTAAACAAATAGATTAGCATCAACAACAAATAGATTGTTACAACAACAAATCTAGAAGAGATCTAGAACACTAGTTTTCTTCTGATTTAGCTTTCTTTTTGTTACTTAACATTCCTTTTATTCTGGACACTTCTGCCTTTACAGTGTCCAGTTCCTTCATATACTCTGTTACTTTACACTGTAACTCATTATTCTCTTTTTCAAATCTTTCTTTCTGTGCCTTAATAACATGGTAGGGAATCCAAGGCTTGATATAGTCTTTTCGAACACCATTACCTCTTCCCTGAGATCCCCACCTAGCATAATTAAAACAACTCTTATCTCCCTGCCTCCAGCTATCAACCATGGGTCTTTCCTGAACACGGTGTTCTTTGGCAGAGCGAGAATGGCAATTTCTGGCAAAATGCCCTACTTTACCACAAGCAAAACATTTAAAGGCTTCCCTTTTACCTATGGGTCCTTGATTGTTTTGGAGCCTGCTCTGATATAACTGTCTCTGAAGCGAGGGGCTTAATACAGACACAGGCTTTGCAATCATTTTGCTGTGATTTTGGATGACTTTAGGATTAGCATTATTTTGCTTCTCATCTAAACCTTGCCCATCTATTTCATTCACATCATCATTTTTTGACACTTTGACTGCAGCCACAACATCATTTCTTTTCTGTAGCTGTACATTTAACTTGTTACCATTAGCTGTGCAATGCACACGATCAGCCTTCCTCTTACTGCAAGCTGCCAGGGTCCTAATCTCCCCCTCTGCATCCTTCAGCCTCTGAGTAAGCCGCTCATTTGCACTACGCAATTCCTCATTTTCCTGCAAAGTCTGCTGGTTGCTTACACATAAAGCTGCAGCATTCTTTGCAAAAATCTTAAGATTTTCAACTTCAATGTCTAAACTTACAACTTTTGCTTCCAAAAGTTCTTTTTGCTCTTTCATTGATTTGTACTGCTCCGCTATCCAACGGGCAGCAAAATCCAGAGCCGTTTTCCCCTTTGATTTGGATAATTTCTTTTCATAAATTGCCTTGGCCACATACTCCTGAGCTTGGAACCATGGATCTGAGGTTCCTACTATATACTTAATAATACCATCAGGGTTTGTGGCCCTAACAACCTTTTTCAATAAACCCTCCATCATTAACAAAGCAGAATTCACTGAAATTTGTATATGCAAAACCCGAACACTATCCCAATTCAACACACAATATATACACTTATAAATATACTCATAAATCACACTAAACCCCTCCTACCTGGCTCGCCAATATGTAAGAAATTATGACCCTCTTACAGGGATATTCTTTTAGGAAATGTGTGACGAATAAAGCATAAATACAAGCGTATAGAAAAATGTATATTGATATTGAACTAGGCTACTGTTACAGGTTATAAAACATATAACATACAGAAAACATTTGATAGTAATACAAAACAAAAAGGGATAATTAAGCACATTCTTGGGAAACCTCTCTCAGCTCACAGGCTTCTCCCGAACGCCATCTTGCGCAGCTTCGTTCTGAGTCTCCTGACCCAGGACACTTCTGTTTGCTGCGCTCTCCTTTCTCAGACTCCTCTTTCTCCCTTCGTTCTCTCTTACTCTTCTTTCTCCGACTCTTCTTTCTCTCAGACTCTTCTGACTATTGCAACCCCTAATTAGTCATCCCAGAATTCCTTGTACCTCCCAGAAAGTGGTTCACCCAACCCCTCTTTCCAGAGATTTCCTGTATGACCCAATTATGGAGGAGACAGGTAGTCTATGCAAACATGCACACAGTTTTGTTAAGATACATCAGCTTCAGTTGTCTGACCCCCTGTGGGGTATCCCACCTCTGTTGGAGCCTTTGTTCCAAACCCTTTGTAATGCATTACTATGCAAATTACCTTACATTGTAAAACCAGATATCTCACGTTATAGAAACCCAAATCGTCCTCAAAACATTATGCAATAAATGTAATATCACATTTTAAAGGCACCCTTCATTTCTTACACACCCACCAACCAAAACCCCTATTTCCCAGGAACTGTAAAGTTTAAGTAAGATTATGATTACGTTGCATTATTGCTTTACTCAACTACAGAGACCTCAATACTCATAGGCTGCAAAAGTGATAGTTATAGATGGACACTTTCCATCTGCACCCTTTGCTGTAGATTGCAAAATCATTAATCTAATAGCTCACATGCTGAAGTCATGTCCTACACACAACTTTCTCTACCTGAAGATGCTTGGATAATAGGCATTGTAGCCATCCAGATGTCCATCATGGCAACACACAAATAAACAAATGCAAACACATTGTTAGGATGTCATTTTGATAGCCCACTGATATGTCAAGAGGGGCAAAACATTATATGTTTGCGCGCTGTAGTCAACTTGCCAAACCTCTCTTCTCTCCCAACGTTACGTGTAACCCACCGGAAACGTTTGTTTTTCAATGCCTTCTTGTTGCTGCTTGGCATAGCTTGCTATCTGTTCAGGTATGAGACTTAAGTTGTTGATGGCGCAATTTAAGCATTATAAAGTCATCCTGGTCCGCATCTTGCTGTGCCCCCTCATAGCACATTCATTTTAAACCATATTCACGTATATGATGTAACACTTATTACCACTGAAATACAATAAAAGGAAAACTTTAAAAAACAAACATATATATATATATACATATACATATTACAAGAGAGAGTAGTACTATGTTTTTGCACATCTTTTTCTAAAAATAATCCCTATTTTCCTTACTGAGATCCATATTATCATACTTTTTACAATTTTTTTCATTTTCTTCCATGTATCCCATGTTAAATCCAATTTTATTCTGGTGGTGACAAATTGTTTAATGCTTCCCCTTGAAAATGTTTTATGGAGCTAGCTATGGATCAGTGGGAAGTATTTTCTATTTTTCTCTATTTTTAACCTTTTAATATGGACACTGGTCAATGGTAGCATTTTCCCTATGCCACCCCTACTCTCTCTTTCCTCCACTTACACATAACTATTAAAATGTTACTCTGGCTTGGTTTTCAGACAGGTTTGGAAAAAGATATGTCTGTCATTTATGAATGACACCATACATTTTTTTTTATAAAAAGTTGGAAATCCTATTAACCATAACTCTAAGATGGATTTGTATAGAATACCTAGAAAATCTCAAAATTAATCACTTGAAATACAATGTAAAAATCTTGGCAGAATAATGGTATGTGCCTGTGCGTTTTTTATTTTCAGTACTGAAGCAATACCTAAAACATTATATAAGAACACATGTTTCACATTATGTATTTGAAAGCACCCCCTGCTGTATTATAAACATATTGTTCACACAAGGTCAGACCCAGTGAGGACTCTGAGAACACACTCTGTTCATGTTTAAAATATGTGCCAAAGATAGACATTTCTAGTCTTTCAATTCAAAAAAGAAAAATGCATTCCTGGTCTCATGAGGCGATTAAGGGTTTTAGGCACAAATAATGTCATGAATTATTAGGTGATCAGACTTTCATTATTGAACTAGATTTGCTCATCACATATTCTAGTCTGACAATTTAGTTAAAAGAAAATTCTAGTCCCCAAAATTGTATTTTTATTTTGTAATGGACTCCAGCATATTTTACTGCTTAGCTTCCACTGACGAGAATAGAAGTATTACTGAATACGTGCAAGAAGCATACTGTTTGAAGCAGAAGCAGGCGGAAACAGGGCAGATTATCAATGGGTTAAGTGGCATTTGTCCTCAAGGCTTCTGATTGCAGACGTCTCCATTTTCTACTTACATGCTTCTGCATTATTTATATATTTTTCTACACTGCACAGGAATACAGTACTTATAGAATTAAATTCAAAATACTCACTTACAGAATTAAATTCAAAATACTCACTCTATCCTACAAAGCTCTCACTAACGCCACTCCCCTCTACCTATCCTCCCTCATCAGCAAATATACTCCAGCCCGCCCTCTAAGATCCAACAATGACCTGCTCCTTGCATCTTCACTTATTACCTCCTCCCACACCCGCCTACAGGACTTCTCTTGAGTAGCACCAACCCTCTAGAACTCTCTTCCCTGTGCTGTGCCGACTCTCACCAACTCTACCCTCCTTCAAACACTCCCTAAAAACTTTTCTCTTCAGGGAAGCCTACCACTGACATAAACATCAAAACTTCTCTTCTCAGTCCTCACCTCCTGTTTCTCACCCCTTATCCACCCCTTCCTGCGGGAACAGGGCACTTCATGCCTCTTGTATCTGTATGTCAATTGCTGTATTGTACCTGTCGTTAGCTGTAAAATTTTCATCTTGTACAGCGCTGCGGAATCTGTCAACCCATGTGGTTTGATGGGGACATTGCATTGCCCGGCTTTAAAGATACCCGAAATAGCACATGGGGCAGAATTTCTAGATTTTGCAATAGCAAAGCACTTACTGCACAACAACTTGCAGAAAAAAGCAAAAAAACAAACAAACATAAAAACATTGGGTATTTCTAAACTTACAACAAATAGTAGAATCTATTTTGGTTTTTTTTTCATTAGCTTTTTTGGATCTGTAAAAGATTTTTCAAATAAAATTGAGAGGTTTTTTTAAATTTTTTTTACATATTTTATTTTTTTATAGGAAATTAGTTCATATGATCAAAAATGGCATCTGAAGAAATGGATAAGGAGAAAATTACAGCTAAACATGAGCACCTAAAAAGTGTTAAAGGGTACATAAAGTAAAACACAGCCTGGTCCTTAAGGTGTTAAACATGTGGAGATTAAAAAGAGCATATATTTATTTTAGTTATTAATTTGAGTAATGTGGATCACCCCCAAAATACGCTGTGGTGGAGACAAAAAAGGTTATAAACCCCCCCACCACCACTTAAAGTTAAAAAATCAGGAAACATTGCCAAACACCAACTTACATCCAACAGGCAAGCCTAAAGACTTGTTTTTACCATAGCAATACTATTGCACAATAAATGTGGGAAAATACTACATTCATATTAACTTACCGAGATAAAGATGAGCTCCTTCTGACACTGCCAACACATCGTAACTAAGGAAGCCTTAGTTCTTCAGGAGGAGTGGCTTTGAGATGGGTTCCCTGGTAAGGTGGAGCCAGAACCTCCATGCATGCATTGTTGCAAAGTTTGAGCAAGAGGTACATTTCCTGCGATTAAGTCTGTCTCCAATTACTTTTTTTTTATAAATCGTAGCAGAGGCGATAAATGAGCCACTAGTAAATTAAGCTAAGCTGCTTATGGTGCATATTTTTCACACGACTACCTGGGTACAGTACACTCCATGCACCTGACTTAGTAGGCCCACTCGTGGGAAGGTGGAGTTTACTTGCGAAATGAAATAGCTAGTATATACTGCCACCAGGTTATGTCCGCAGAGATGTGGATAAAGAACGAAGATAGCAGAGTAATGATTTAAGATAGAATAGAGAAGGAAGAGGATAGAAGATGAAGAAAAAGATTTGGAAGCAGAAGTGGTCAGCAGAGAAGGTATGGAAACATTTAGAGAGTATGAGACAGAGCATGAACGAGAAGGAAAGAGTGAGTGAAAGTGAATGTGGGCACCAGGAAATAAATGTAATTCCCGAATGACCCCAAATTTTTGGCCGAAACAAATGGACAGGGAATTAAATTTGTTGGCCAACAACGGATGGGCTGAAAACAAATAGAAAATGTTGTCCAAATAATTTTTGGCCAATTTGTACATGTCTATTATATATAAACAGAGCCTTAAATTTCCAGATGAGACTGCATTGGCTTAGCTGGTCACAGTTTTTCGGATTGGATCCGAACAATCAATTGCTAAGAGAACAGGATAGACTACCTTAATACTCTAGTAAAATATGAACACTTTTGGTTTGGGATTTTTCTATATCTTGCATGGAAATTGACTTTTGCGTCCCTCTGTATACGGGAGATGCCACTTACCTGGCTTCTATAAAAAAGACCTTCTCCAGCAGCGGATCTTTACACGTTTTACCAGTACACCAGCAGGTAAACATTTTGAAGGGAGCTAGGCCAAAACAAGCCTCCCTAAATGTATTACTCCCCTACACACTGGGGGATTTTAGTTGTGTCAGACAGAGGGCCTATACTATCATGTGGGATTGTTAGTATCACTAAGGGCATAAACGCTTGGCTAGGGAGTAAACAGTTTTGATGAATACAAAACCAGTATTTAGAATATTTTTTTTATTTTTTTAGAAAAAAATCTAAGAAGCAAGCATGTATAATGATGTATTATATATATACACACACACACACTTATACATAACGCATCTTAACAGTTGTGGCACGCAAAGACAAACGTAATGGTATTTGTTTCACTAATTGTTTCAGCAATGTACATCTGGTTTTTTTTTTTAACAATAGAGGGCCAAAGATCCCATACCATAGCCAATGGTAGACAATGGCAATTTGGGTTTTGGTGCTTTATGAACTAATGAATTGTTCCACTGAGAAAATATTACTGCAACTAAGTTTTCAGTAATCAAATGTCTGAATATTTAGATATGGCATACAGATTAGACCTACATTAATCTGATTTATTCTCAAATTTAAACTGGTATTTAGCTCAAACCGTATAATTTACAACGCCTAGTAACACCCTATGTGCTAATACTGTGATTATTTTTGTTATTTATTGATTTATAAAACATCATATTCCACAATACATGTAAATGTATAACACTTGCGGTTGAAACTGTTAACTGTAATTTGACCTTTGCTGTAAACGTTTAGTTTTTTTTTTCACCAATTCATTATTCTACAAGGATGCATTACTTCAAAAATATAAATGTGATTTTTTTCATATCCATTTGAGAGAGGTGGAAATTGTGACACTCCTGGAAACCCTATATCAGAATGTTTTCGTATTATTGTAGTGGCCAAACAAAAAATTGACCAGTCCATGTAAAAAGACACAAGGAGATGTATTAAACAGAATGCACTTTTCAGTATAAGCAAAGCATTAAAGAATAACAAAACTGAAAAAATCCAGTGGCATTTTCCAAAATTATATTTCCAAACAGTTTATACCCTGCTTCTATGTGTTATGGCACACTGAAATTTCAATGTTTTGTTATGTATCTTTTAAGGCATAATTTGGCAATTACATTCTTATATCAACACCATTTGTATTGCCAGCCTTTTTATTTGACGGTCGGAACTTGGTTCCTCTGTAAACTGTATTCCTTTGCTTTCAGTCTCAGATTGGCGATGCTGTTGGCCATGTTCATCCCCTGGGCAGAGTTGGCATTGGCACAAGTAGAAGAATAAGTAGCCATGGTACTGCAGAAATACATAGAATGGAAACATTTAGGTCAGTGTTATTCTGTTGAAGAGATTCCTACTAGTCACAACAATGCTGTTGATAAGAGTTCCAAAATAAATACCATAATAATAAAAAAGCATTTAATAACTTTTAGAAAATGATCAACATTAATATTTATATGCTAAATAACAAAAATTGTCCTAGTCACTCTTGATAGCATAGGAGATGGCTCCTCCCATCCAAATAGGGCAGGAAAAAATAAAACCCCTAGAACCTCCCCCCTTCCTGCCCTATTCTGGGTAGGCGCAGTCATCCCACATTTGTTACTTTTACAAGGGCTCATTGGAGAGCTCCGTTGACTTCTCTGCTACCTGCTGTGGATAGCGGGGGAGTGTCTATCTGCCCCTGTCTTGATCGACCCACGGGAGAATCGCTTGCCAAGGCAGAGGCATACTTTCGTTTCAGATCCCGGGGCTTCTGTTTTGTAGGTTGCTAGCTTAGCGGAATTTACAGACTGCAGCAGCATGGATTCGGGTGGCTTCATTTGTAGGGAGCAGAGCCGGACTGGGACTGAAAAGCAGCCCTGGAAACATTTGGAGACCAGCCCCATATAGTTTATCTCGCGGTCGAGCTCTGGTACCCACATGCACCCCTTATACATACCCGAGTCACACTATTTGTCATATAAATAACTATAAAACATTTTTTTATCACATTATTTGTATTAAAATGCCAGAAAGCAAACGTGTTTAAAGCCCCTAATAAATGAAAGACATAATGGAATCAAAACATTTGCTACTGCAAACATTTTTAGATGAAAAAGTTCCATTTTATTCAGTGGAACAAAACAGTGATCACATTATTCTTCACAATATTCTTGTAAGAAACTTTTATTTCTTTATTAATTCATGTAAACTATTTTTTTCATATTTAATAAAAGCTATGATTGAGAAAAATATTTTTTGTTTTATTTGCCACTCTGCCCCCAGAAATGCCTTATACCACCCTATATGCCACTCTTCCTCCATGATATGCCTCATACCCTCCTATATGCCACTCTGCTCCATGATATGCCTTTTAACCCTCTATATGCACTCTGCCCCTTGAAATGCCTTTTAACCCCCTATATGCCACTCTGCCTCCAGAAATGCCTTTTAACCCCCTATATGCCAGGGGCATATCATGGGACATAGTGGCATATAGGGGGTTAAAAGGCATATCATGGGACAGAGTGGCATATAGGGGGATAAGGCATTTCTAGAGGCAGAGTGGCAAAAAGGGGGTTAAAAGCCATATCATGGGACACTCTGCCTCCAGAAGAGCCTTATGCCCCCCATTTGACATCCCCCACCGACTTACCACTGTTTCTGACTCCCTGGTGTCTGGTGAGGGCAGTGGGTGGAGGCCGGCATTCATGAAGTTAAAGGGGACGGCATGCATGCACCGCGCCGCCCAATGGCCGTGCCTCAGCTCTTCGTCACACCCCTTTTAAGACGTGGGACGAAGTGCTGAGGCACCACCATTGGGCGCCGCGGTCCGTGCACGCCGGCCACTTTAACTTCATTAGGCGCTAGCGGCCGAAGAAGGCAGCCTGGCTGCCGCTTTCAATCCCGCTCGTAGCCTCTCAGCAGCTATTTTGAATGTTGGTCTGCCGGCCGCCAGGAAAGCTACCTCTGAGATTAAGCATCTTGCATGCAGGAACTTTTAGGGGACACTCTTTCTGATCCTACAAAGCAATATTGCTCGACCTGTCTTAAGGCTAAGGAGTATCCCATTTTCAAATTTAAGGTATGAATGAAGAGGGAGCTACCACCTTTAAACAGATGTGTGGCTATGTTGTAGGTTATTTGCCTCAGAATATTGCCCACTTATCAAAGCCTCTTGCCGTTTTCAGAAACATAAGAGACGATCCAGGTTCCTCGGGCTTAGAGGAAGACTGGAAGCTGGATCCTGAGTCTCCTGAGGAGGGGGAGGTCTCAGAAGAGACCTTTTTCTTCCCAGTAGAGGAGGTTAATAAATTAGAAGGAGCAGTGAGAGCTACACTGCACCTAGAGAAGGAGAAGCCTTAGGAAAATACAGATCGTTCTTTCAGGAGTCCTTTAAAAAGCTAGGACCTTTCCAGTACATGAGGCTCTAAAGATCATCATTATAGATCAGTGGAAGATACCACAGAGAAAGTTCAGCATCTCTAGAAGAATGTCAAGACTGTTCCCATTCCCAGAGGACTTATCTGAGCTAAGCATGGCTCCTAGGATTGATGTACCGGTAGAAAGGGCCACCGGTTGTTTAGCCATCCCTTTTAAGAGCAGGGGCGTCCAATGCGCGGCCCGTGTGAGCAGGGCTGGGCCGGCCGGCATATTCAAAGCCGGCCGCTTTAACTTCATTAAGCGGCCAGCGAAGGCACTCTTACAGCCGCACACCGCTTTGAACACGTGACGTTTGAGGGGGCCGGCTCACAGAAGGTGTTCCTTGTGTGGTTATAGGAAAGCAGACCCATATCCAAGGGGGGGGGCTGGGTTATGGCATTACAAAATAAATATAAACAGGGGTGCGTGTGGCTGGGGGTTAATACACATGGCAGTGGGGGCATCAATAAACAAGAGGGTGGTTGGGCATCACATTAACCAATACAAAAGTGGTGGGGGCATCAATACACCAGGGAGGGGGTTGGCTGGGGCATCACATAAATTAATATACAAGGGTATGGGGGCAATACACAAGGTTGGGGGGCACATTAATCAATAGTAAAGGGGGCTTGGCTGGGGCATCAATACACAAAAGGGCAAAAATACAAAAGGGCCAGTTAATGACAAGCAGTGTAGAAAATAATTTTTTTATGCTTCAGTGTGGCAGAGCCTGTCCTGGTGTGTGTGTGTGTCTGGATGTCGGTGTGGCAGAGCCTGTCCTGGTGTGTGTGTGTTTGGGGGTCGGTGTGGCAGAGCCTGTCCTGGTGTGTTTTTGCGGCCCACGCACACATACATTTCTGATGAAGTGGCACACTGCAGAAAAAACTTGGACACCCTTGCTTTAGAGGATTCTTCCCATTTTCCTGATGGACAGGAAGGCTGAGGGAACACCCAAAAGAGTGTTCGAGGCCTCTGCGGCTATTTTTAAGTCTAGCATCACAGCAGTGTCTGTGGCAAAGCCATGCGTTCATGGCTACAAGTGGAAGAAGATATCGCGGGAGGTGGAAGAAAAGAAGGTATCCTCCGGAGCAATTCGGACATCAAGGGGGCTGCCGACTTTCTCTGTAAGGCAGCCAGAGCCTCCACTCTATCAGCAGTATCCAGACGTGGTTTATGGTTAAAGTCCTGTTCTGCGGATAATGCTTCCAAACACCATCTGTGCAGTATTCCCTTTTCAGGCAAAGACCTATTTGGGAAAGAACTGGAGATTTTTCTAGAGAAGGCTACCATTTTTACTGAAAAGGAAACCTCTGAGTCTGTTTCGGCCTAACCCGTTTACAGCACCCAGGTCTCAGGATGCGAGATCCTGGTCACGATTTCACGAGAGACTCTATATTTCCCAATTTCACTAATTCAGAGGAAGAGGGAGAGTTCCATAATGCTTGAGGCAGACCAGTGGCTGTCAAACTGAATCATTTTTTTTCATCAGTGGACTCAGATCACTGTAGATGGTTGGACTGTGGGTTATCCTTTCCAGAAGGTACATTCTGGAGCTAATCAGTGTTCCCCTAGAACGCTTCCTGGTGTCGTGTCCATTCAAAATCCTTAATTCAGACCTTTGTACCGAAGAAGGTCCTGATTCCAGTACCCAGACCAAAAAGGAAGAGCCATTTATTCCCAGGTCTTTGCGGTTCCAAAAGCTTCGGACGGATTCAGATTGATTATAGACCTCAGGTTCCTCAACCGTTTTATTTTTTTACAAGAAATTCAAGATGGAATCAGTCAAATCCACTGTAGAGCTTCTCTCTCCGGCGGATTTCGTAGCAACACTCGACCTTCAGGATGCTTACCCGCATGTTCCTATGCAGAAGGACTCGCAAAGGTTCCTGTGTGTTGCCATTCCTTCTTCAGGCTTCTTCACTTGCAGTTCCAAGCCCTTCCCTTTGGTCTCTCTTCCGCACCAAGGATCTTTACCAAGCTTCTGTCGGAACAGCTTGGAATCCCGTCACAGCTTTCTTAACAAAGGAAGGGATAAAGATGGTAACCTGGCAGCATGCTCTCCATATCTGCTATTTCATCACATCCAAATGACTGTGTCTCTTCTTCAAAACCTAGGCTGGATCATACATTTTCAAAAGTCCTATCTTCGGTAGACTTGAATAATCTCCTTCCTGGAGCTATATTATAGACTTTGGTCCAGAATATTCTTAGATTCTTGGCCTAGTCTTAAAGATCCGCTGTTCCAGTTTAAGACTACTCATGTACCTTCTGGGACTGTTTTATCCTGAGGGCCTAGGATCGGTCTCTTCCTTGTCTGCTAAAGCCCTTCGATCTTGACAAAGAAAAATTTGAGGCGGATCAGTAAAAATCGTGTCAGACATTCTTACAGTTCTGGCGTTTCTAAACAAGCAAGGAGGCACGACGAGAACTTTAGTATAAAATAAGGATCTGGGCCGAAGAAAATCTGTCCCACCAGGCTGGTGTTCATTCGGGGAAGAGAGAATGTCACCAGATCCTTCTTCCAATTCTTCCAGAATGCAGTCTGGACCAATCTACCTTCCTTCAGATTACAGATGAGTGGGGCATACCAGACATTGACCTTATGCCTACCAACAGTGAACAAGAAGCTGTATTGTTTCTACTCCCTGTCAGCAGCTGGCCATCCTCTAGCCCTGAACGCCCTTTTCCAGAAGTGGGTCTTCAGCATGGGTTACATTTTTCTTCCTCTGCCTCTCATTTCCAGAGTTCTATGGAAGATAAAGAAAGAAAGATGTCTAGTAATACTGGAACCTTCAGCTTCGCCCAAGATGATTTGGTACTCAGAGCTTGTCTGCCTGTCTGTGGAGAGTCCCAGAAGACTAGAAATCAAGCCGGAACAGCTACAACAGTAGCCTGTTCTTCTGAAGAAAAGTAGGAAACAGGTTACTAATCCACGATATGGTAACATTTGGCAGAAACCCCTCCGGCTGGATTATGTTCCTATAAGTCAAGTCTTAGACTTCCTAAACTCCTGGATTTGTAAGGAGTTATCTCCTACCTACCCATATTACACTCCTGAACACTCAGTTGGCATTTTACCCTTCTTATGGCACCGGGAAGTGACATTAAAACAACTGTGAGATGATATATATCACTGGTGGGTAATTCTATATGTCAGATTCATCTAAAAACTATCCACCATTTAATAAAATAATCACAAATAGTCAAGAAAACCATTTGACAGGAATGTTTACATCTTTCCTGCCTCCACAAATGTCTTTGGACTTTTTTTGTTATATATAATATCTTTTATGTGAACGCAATACCTTAGACTTAGGGCACTAAGCTATAGCATTTTAGTAAATGTTGCAGTCACTTCTGTTATCTATAATACTGATAACCAACAGCTCTCTGGTTATTGTGGAGCAAGTGCCATAATGCTCCACCAGCAAGGAGTACTAGTTTCACAACTTAAGACCTACTCCTGCTTTACAAGTATCAAATAAACATTCCTCCTTAGATATCATAACCTTGAATCAGGGTGCGTAATGCTTGGTACTGATTCTCACCATATTCATAGGAAGCTCACAAACGGCCTCTTATTTAGGATAAGAGATCATTGATTAAGGGGGTACCTAATCCTATATAAAGCTAAATTGCTATGACCTTAAATCGGGCAAAATCTCCTCAGAACTGACATTTATTTTATCCAGAAAATGCTAGCATCACATGAACTACCTCTTGCTAATGATATTCCGTAAGTAAATATCATGGAGCAGAAGAAAAAAATAACCAAATTTAATATTAGCAAACTACATTTTGACAGATTGATGTCAAATGGAAATGTGAGTTTAGCGGTTGGTTACCTATTTCCAAATAGTATTGTCACTGGTTTGCAATTGATCTATTTATGTTATAAGGACAAAATATTCATATAATTGGGTGTGATATCAAGAATGAGCTATTGAGTTAGCATAGAAACACAGAATTTGATGGTAGAGAAGAATTATTCAGCCCGTCTTGTCTGCCCCTTTTTTCTGATGTCGGAATAGATCTTAATCAATCTCTGTAGAGAAAGATGGCATGTCTTTCAAATATGGCAGTGCTCTGCCACTGGAAAGACCTTATGAGGGGATAAATAATTGCTTCCGTCACTTAGGACGTGTTTCTGCATCAGCAACATGCAATCAGCAACATCCACTGATGTTCATTGGCATATTATTTGACAAGGCAGCACTTTCTTTGCTGTATTTCCTTTTTTAGGGATTTATTTTTTTATTGTAATTTATTTGTAATAAATTCAATAAATTCATGAATTGAACCCCTTAAGACCAATGGCGCGCCAGTCAAGGCACAGAAAAACAGTCAATTAACGACTGATGACATGCCTGGCATTAAACAAGCTTAGAAAGCGATCTAAGATTACTTTCTTTGCTTAAATGAGAATGGAAGCACGGGCCCTGTGTGGCCCCTCCATGGCGCGTCATCAAACTCCAAGTACTATGTATTGTTGGACTCCTGATTTAAAAGAGCTTATGAGGTGATCAATGATCGCCTCCTAAGCACCAATGGTGTCACTAAAATGTCTCGATAGCAAGACATTCAGTAACACCGAAAACCTACCCCAGGATGCATTGTGACCGCTCCGGAGAGCAGTTACAAGCACTACTGTGAGAGATTTTGCCTCTTGCAAGATGGCAGCGCACTTAAAAATCACAATGATTAGTACAATATAAGAAAAAATATATATGGTTTGATTCGGTAAATTGAATTGGCTGGCTTCAAAGATGTCCCAAATAGGACATGGAGCAAAAAGACCAGATGTCAAAATTCCAAGTTGAAAACCTGAATTGCACATGTCCCTAATGTGGCATTTTAGCCCCCAGACAATCCGACAAACCCATGCATAGGTGGCATAACTGTACGCAGATGTTGCTGAACACATATTGTTGTCTGTAAGTGACAGATACCAGGAGCTGTAAATTTACCCCTGAATTCCAATTTGTGTGGAAAAAAACCCACAAAATAAATTACTAGCTTCCTCGGGGGGGGGGGGTTCCAAAAATATGGTTTGATGGGTTAAATGGAATTGGCTAGCTTCAAAGATGTCCCAAATATGACATGGGAGGAGAAGGACCAGATTTGGAAATAGCAAAACACTACTTGTACTTATTGTCCTATAACTTGCAAAAAACAAAACAAACAAAAAACATTGGGTATTTCTAAACTCAAGAGATAGTAAAATCTATTTACCATGTTTTTTCTATTAACTTTTGTAGATCAGTAAAATATTTTTTAAATAAAAGTGAGAAAAAGTGTTTTGTTTTTTTTTAAAATGCCCAGTCCTTAAGGGGTTCATTTATTAACCTCTATCACTTCTGATGGTAGGGTTTTCCAGTTATCCACCACCTTCTCAGTAAAGTAACATTTCCTTATGGTATATCTAAACCTCTGACCCTCTAGTTTTAGACCATGACCACTTGTTCTAACATTTCTTCCTTACTGTACTTTGTTAAATCTGTTTAAGTATTTAAATGTTTATATAACATATCTTCTTTCTCTTCTATCCTCCAAGCTATACATATTTGAGATTATGGTCTTAAAGGGTCCCAAGCAAAACAACACAGTGCTGTATAGAGGAATGCAGTTTATCATTGACAAAAATTGGTTTTATTTAATTTTGCTCTAATAAATGTAATTTTTCTGCTGACCCATTACATTTTTATTCATATGGTGCCTGCAGATTCCATTCCATTTTCTGCCATGTGATATTTTGGATGACTTTCCCTGTTCAAACATCACATTTAGCGAATTCTTTTATGGTAGTTCTACTTATGTACTCCTTACAGTTAAATCCATTCATAGGACTTTCATTAGTCAGAGTGAGTGAACACAGCTACAACCACCTTTCTGAAACACTGTACTATTTAAGAATATTTTAAAAAAACCCAAAATACTACAGCTGTATGTTACCTATCCTAGCTGCGCTACAGATTCTAAGGAGCAACACTAGTGTAAATTGTCAGTGCCAGAGTGGCTTGTAAGATATTTGACACATACAGATACAATATTTGTGAATACTTTTGTTATTATGCTGCATGCCACATCATGTGTGACACAAACAGGTACCTTGTTTTGCTCCTACAATAATTTTCTTTTCATTGTAACTAACAGAAAGGGGCACACTATCTTAAAATAGTTTTCAACTTCATTTTGGTATCTATTAGTGTAGAACAAATGTCATTAGTGATCTATACAAACCAAGCTGTATCCATGATGCCTTTCCAATACTCACCAGAAACAGATTATTTAGAGCACATTTCCTCACCAATCCTGGAAAAGGTAAGTTCTCACTTTGGGGGTTTGGCTCCACCCACTAAAAAGCAGGATGCAAAAGAAATCTGCTGTCAGTTTTACAAATAAAAAAGCCAGACCTTCCCTACACATTACATTAGGCATAAACTATGAACAACTAAACAGACCCGATAAACTTTATTATTGAAAATACCAAAAAATATATTTAATTTTACTCTCTGGGGTATTTTGTTAATACAATATATATATATAAAAAGTTATTGTATTGTCCTTCTGTACATTTAAATAAATTATATACAGAACATATGTCTATTGCTCCTAAAACCAGACAGTCTGTGCTTGTTCTATGTTCTGAACTGAGCAGGTGAACCCTTCAAACCTTTTTGAAATTTGTTGAAAATGTATATGCTTAAAACCAAGCAAAGAAGAATCTTTGTATTCATGAACGCTTTGTTGTGAATGCCCTGTATGAGGTGCAGCTACATAATTTATAAAATAACTCTGTCTCTACATTTACTAACTGTTATAGATTGATATTACTGAGTTTTCTCCATTTAAGTGACCTGCAGTAAAATTCCGATTCATGCATCAGTTCTGAAATGAATTGTCCTGGTAGTAGCACTGAATATAGTTGCCACATAACTGTAAATCGACCAGAGTCCATACCCAAGATTATAATTCCACAACATACACATTTTCAAATATGGGTATTTACTAGCTTGTTTCAAGGGCCACCTCTGGCCTCTTCAAGCAGCCAATCAGTGACCAGAATCATCTATGTGATAATAAATGGCTTAAAATAAGAAATTTTTTTGCAGTCATATTTTCAGAATCAATGACGACATTTCACATTTTCTACCAGGGTATGCACAGCTGTATGCACCAGGAGCCTACCAGGATGACCAGGATAATCTGTACCGTAAAAATGAAAAAATGGTTCTGCACTCAACTCCCAGGAAGCTGGGTGCTAGCAGGAAGAAAGGGACAACATAAACCCTCTTGAAGCACACAAACAAAGAAAAGAAATCCCAGCACTACAAACAGCTTCCAGTTTCTAGGACACTTTATTAAGTGAGAGCAAACAAAAGCAACGTTTCGACCAAACAGGGCCTTTGTCAAGCTCATAAACTCACAAATTTTATACTTTTTAATTAGTGATTAAACAGTACATTTTCAAGGTTTTGGATATCTTTTTATATTCTTTTTCATCTTTATAAAGTTCCATTACCTTGCTATGCAGGTCTTTTGAGAGTTCTTTTCTGCTCCCCATGGCTCAGTATCTAGCTTGCACAGTGCATCCATGTGGGAGCTACCAAACTAATTGACTATTTATACACAGATCGTAACTGCAATTTAAAAATCAAGCTTTAATTGCCATTTTAACCTGTGTATGTCATCTTGTGTGTCTGTGCACTTTTGATCAGGGCCATTTGGGTGATGTCTGTTATCATGATTTAAAAAGGAGCTAAAGAACTATGTGATAATAAATGGCTTCATATAATCGCTAGCCTAAAATAAGACATTTTTTGCAGTCATATTTTCAGAATCAATTTTCACAATTTCTGCCAGGGTATGCACTGTATGCATTGGGAGCCTACCAGGATTACTAGGAGGATCTGTACGTGATGTTGAGAAGCCTGTCAGGCAATTTGACATTGACTCTCTGCTGATATTGTTATTTTATGACCTTTCCTCCATCACCCTTCTGAACAGGAGGGTACTCCGGTCAGCTGCATTACAAGAGCTATCCTTCACGCTGTAAATATGTTTTGTAGGTTGTCACCATGAGAGAGATGGGTTTTTTGTTTTGTTTTTCTCTTCTTTACTCAGGAGTGTCTCCTGACTTGGAATGCCCTTCGTGGCTGCTTGCTCTTTAATGCAACATCTTTAGGTCACACTCCAAGGAGGCAGTGGTTGCTTGGCTGTGCACTAAAAAAGGCAGTTAGCCGCTCTGTGAGATGTATTCTACATGTTGCAAATATGTTTTGCAATTTGATGCCATGGGTGGACCAGGCTTTGGGGGCCCTGGTTAGCACACATCACTTACGGATACACTTTACACGCTTTACATAAAAGATTCCCTTTTTTCTATGTCGCCATGCACATGTATGGTTGGTGGGGTTGCCAGAGGGGAAGGTGGTTGTGGTCTACGGCGATGCTGGGTGGAGCATGTTTGATGGATGTTAAGGGAATTACTGGCGGTCTTTGGATTTGGGCTCCCATGACTCCTCCAGGACTAAGCTGGTAAGGGCAGAGACTTCCTACTGGTTGGGGTTTCTGTCCCTTGACTTGCTCTTCACTCATTTTTCCTCATCTGTGGACCCTGAGTTACTATAGTTCTCATTATTATTGGCAAATGCAAAGTAATGCACTTTGGGAAAAGAAATACATGTGCAAATAATACCTTTGTCATGTATAAAAAGCAATATTGACTCTTGTGAGGAACATAATTCATTTTTTTGCCTGTATAATTCAATGGTAAGGCCCCACCTTTAATATGCAGAGCAAGTCTGGGCACGTATTATTAAAAAAATACATTATGGAACTTGAAAAAGTGCCGAGGTGGGTTATCCCAAATCCTATATTTTACAGTTCGGTACTAGGATGGGGTATAGAGGGGAGAGATAACATTGAGGCACGGGAGTGAATTATATACTAATTTTATATATTTTGCCACTTAAGTCAGCTTCCTGTATGTAAAGTGGTCCCTAACTTTTAAACAAATCTATTGCCAAATGCTGCATTTTAAAGAAGACTTTCATGGAGATGATATTGTTATATTAAATAGAAATATTTGATGCCATTTAGTGTCGGTTGCATTCCTGGAAATATTTTTAGATGGGTGATGTGGTTTGTGAGTTTGTAGAAATATCTCCTAAATGGACATCTCCTAAATGTTCCAATTACCTAGCTAAAAAAAAACGCCCAATTTAAAATGCAGTATTTAGGAGCAAAATCTTTCAAAAAGTTAAATAAGTCCATTAACATATGAACTAACACTAGTTACTTCTTACAGTCATATAGGACAATAAAATAACAGGGAATGTCTGGCTTTTATAAACAGCAGATATTTACCTGAATGCCAAATATTTAAGGTGAGAACTTACCTGACCCAGGCCATATGATAGATAGATCGATAGATACATCTATATGTGGGGTAACCCTATCATGGACAGGATTCTTCACAGCCTTGTGACCAGAGCTGCTTTGCCACTATTACTATATTACCAGGCTGCTACACAGTCCAGCTCTTAGATATTACAACCAATATAACCATAACTGAATTTAGCTCTGCTGTTACTTAATATTTTTATTTAATGTTCAACTATTCAAATTCCGATTAACTATATTTTTCATGAAATTTCATTCACAAAATTTCACAAAATTTCCCATAATCTCAGAAGTGTTTGGATTGAAATCCAACTGTCAGCACAAACAGAAAGTTTTAACATATCTCTTGAACTAAACTGCATTTGTTTCATGAAGGGCTGGACCAAGGAAGAAAAGTGAACCTGGCATTTTAAGACCAGCAGAAGCTTAATGAAGTACAAGTGGGAGCCAATTGGATAAACACCACTGCATGCAACATTCTTACACTCTAGTCTACAGTCAAACATGGAACTACTAGATCTCCTGCGAGAGCAACAGATAGGGTAAGAAACTAATTCCAGTCAGGGCCTGGTTTTAATTGACTGCTAATGAGCCTCAGATACCCTTTACAGCCATTCAGCTTTAATGTGAATATCTACAGTATGATATCATGATCCATTGGAAACCAAACTGCACACAAAATGAGACTGACTAGTAAGCTTTTCACCTCACAGGGCACAAATCCCCCAAAAATGCTGACTTCCCAACAAAACCAATGCACGTCTACTTAGATCACAGCTAACAGTACCTCCAATATGATATAATAAAACTTAAGTTTAATATTAACTTAAATGCATCATGACTGGTAGGTAGGTAGGTACAGACAGGCAAATAAAACCACACAAGGCTGGATATATATATACAGATAACAGTCAATATTGGAGTTTGCTGACAGAACAGGAGAAACAGGACGGGTCAATAAGCATGATAAAAGGCACCACAGCAGGATACCGACTTTGGATAGGCGACCACAGAGCGGACTTTGGATAGGGGACCACGGAGAAGATTTTGGATAGGGGTCCACGGTGCGGACTTTGGATAGGGGACCACGGAGCGGACTTTGGACAGGGGACCACGGAGCAGACTTTGGACAGGGGACCACGGAGCGGACTTTGGATAGGGGACCACGGAGCGGACTTCTAAGACAAGAGCTAAATCATAAGCAGAGATCAAGGTCAGGACAAGCCGGTTCAAAACCAGTAGGATCCTACAAAGAATTGCTAGGAACAGCACAGGGCCAGGAAGCAGAGAAACAGCGACACTGAATACACCACAGTGCAAAAGCCCAGACTGAAAGGCAGTCCAGGCTGGTAGGGTGGAAACCTGACAGGTAGCCCTAATGAAACAAATGATAACAAAGGGGAGAGCTCCACATTCTCACTCCCTTTTGCTCTCTCCCTACCTTCTGCAATAACCTCTGTGTTTACCCTTCACAGGCATTCCTCTCTCCTTTTCAGGGCTCTTCACAGTACGTTTGCAACAGGGTAGAGCCTCTGCACACACAATAGGGGCAACTTCTTCACTGTTTCCCTCAAGCACACAGGAGGAAGGAAACATAAATTCAGTGATGCAAGAAACGTTGGGAAGACATTGGACTAATGGGGGGGCGGGGTCTGTCCTTTCTCTCTCTCCCTTCCACCCCCTATTTGCCCAATCTCTATCTTTTGCAGTATTGCTCCAATCTATATACTTTCCACATAGTATATTTTCTCAGGGCTTAAAGTACGCTGCCTCCCCCCAAGGGCCTTTATATGATTGTGTTTTAAATTCTTCCAGTGCCGTGAAAATTACTTTCACCTGAAAAAAGCTTCATTCCGTCTAACTAACTTTACAATGTTCTCTACACATTCAATGCTTATGAATACATTTAACTTAATTTATCATACCTGGCTCAATTTATCATTATACTGTTTATGTTGTACTGTGTTTTAACCTGGCTTTAGGCATTTCAAGGTGAAGGATTTCATAGTATGTGTTAAAATGTATCCATTGTAGATGCACCTGTATATGAGCATACCATTGTAACTGCAAGGGAGTAGTAAGTTTCTACTGATTTTAATAAAAGTGAATTGCCAACTATGCATTTTTCACCACTATAAGCATCAATTTAACCCCTTAAGAACCAGGCTTATTTTTTCTTTTTGTGCCCTTTGGGACCGAGGCTGTTTCAACACTTTTGCGGTGCTTGTGTTCACCTGCAATTTTCTCCTCACCCATTTAGTGTGCCCACACAAGTTATATTTTATTTTTTTTTCAGGACAAGATGGGCTTTCTTCAGAGACCATTATTTTGATCATATTATCTTATTTTCTATATATAAAAAAAAATAAACATGGTGAAAATTAAAAAAAAACACCTTTTATGACTTTTATTTGAAAAAAAAATTACTCACCTACAAAAACAAGTAAAAACTAGCTAAATAGATTCTACCATTTGTCCTGAGTTTAGAAATACCCAATGTTTTTATGTTTTTGCTGTTTTTTTGTAAGTTATAGGGCAATAAGTACAAGTAGCGTATTATGATTTCCAAACCTTTTTTTCCAAATCTGGTCAATCTGCCTCCATTTCCTCTCTGGAACATCTTTGAAGCCGGTTAACTCAATTTATCCCCATCAAACCATATATTTTTGAAAAATAAACACCCCAGAGTATTTCAAATGCGTGTATTTTAACCCCTTCCATGCACTAATTTTACAACCACACATTGTCAAACTTTGTAATAGTAATTAAAAAAAAATTCTCACAAATTGTAATTTAGTTATAAATATTCAGCAACATCTCCTGAGTACGGTGATACCCCACATGCATAGGTTTGTCAGATTGACTGGTAAAAGGTTACTTTTGGGACATGTGTAATTCAGGTTTTTAACACAGACTTTTAGCATTTGGTCATTCTGCCTCCATCTCCTCTTTGGAACTTCTTTGAAGCTGGCTAATTCAGCTGGTATTTTAACCATTTTCATGCATGAGATTCTACCACCAGCCTTTGCCAAAGTTTGTGGTAGCATTTTTTTCCCCACACAAATTGCTCCTGGTATGCTTCACTATCAAACAACACCCCAATATGTGTTCAGCAACATCCTGAGTTCATTGATACCCCACATACATGGGTTTGTTGGGTTGTTTGGGATTTAAAATGCCACATTTGGGAAGTGTGCTTTTTTTCTCCATTTTGATCAGTCTGTTCCTATGCCCTATCTTTGAGCCCGGCCACTCCAATTTACCCATCAAACCATTCATCATCGCCTCCTAAACTCTTAGGTGCCCCTTATTCCCTGCATTAATGCGGCCGTAGAGGCTGCATAGGCCCAGTCAGTTCAGTCCTGACCGGGCCTATTTTAGCCCCTAAGTCAATCCGGCCCTGCCGCGGCCCGGCCCACCGGGCAAATGCCTGATGTGCCTGATGGCCAGTCTGGGCCTGGCCCCAACATAACATCTACCCAGTATAACCCTCCTGCCCTCGTTCACAACCCCAAACCCATTAAGCCATAAGCATAAAAATGTTACGAGTAATGTACACCTTATAGTATGTTCCCTATAAGTGCTGGAAAGGTATGGAAAATCTATAAAAAAAATTCTGAAATCAGGACACTTGAATTGATAAACTTGGAGAGGATTTTCCTCCAAGTTTACCAAATTTTGTGAGCATTTAAAGGGAAATAATTTTTAAAAAATTAGGGTTTTTTTTCTAATTTTCGCTAGTTTTTACTAAATTTCTCATTCTAAATTTACAGCTAATCATCTAACTATGGTATCAAAAGAAAGCTCTATCTCTTCTTGAAAAAACAATATATAGTTTACATGGGTACACTATTCACAGGAAAAGAGAATAATCGCTGAACCGACATAGCGCAAAAATGACAAAATTGCTCCGGGACTTGAGGTATCAAAAACCCCTGGGATTGAAGGGGTTAAATGGTTTGTGGTCTGACTTTGTTTTACTGTTTAAGTAATTTAGTATTGATAAAATGACATATAAAAGGTAATCAAAAAAACTTTTCCACTACTTTTTTCATTATCGCCAAATTAACCCTGTATTAATATGTATTATAAAACTAAAAGGCCATATTTTCTCTCAGTGAAAAATTAGTGCGGCCCACACACACATACATTTCTGATGAAGTGGCCCACTGCAGAAAAAACTTGGACACCCCTGCCATAAGGGATAGTCAGACCTCAAGCTGTACCTCCCCCTCATCACTGGACAGGGCCTCCTGGTGGTTGCTGTGGGGCCTCCTTTACCACAGTGCCCTCAGGGGTATAAGCCTTTATTACATTATCTTAATTATTTTCTTTAAAAAGGTTTACTGTAGTAGGGTGAGGGAGACGTGTAGGACTTGCAAATAACAACATTTACAACTCATATTCAAAGTCACAGACAGTTTAAAGATTACTAAACTCTTTTTTTTAACTTAATGTAAGTTGGCTTTAGTGAATTTGTATTTTTTCCCAACTTGAATTTGCACTTTGTACCCATGGGGCCGAGGCTGTTTTAACACAGGGCAAATATAAGGAGCTCTTCAGTGACCTGTTCATTAACAGAAATGTAAAAAGAACAAGAGGTCACCCTCTGAGACTGGAAGTGCAGAGATTTCATAGATGACAAAGGAAGTGATTCTTTACAGTAAGGATAATAAAGGTATGGAATTCACTGCCGAGGGAGGTGGTGTTATTCAATACATTGGATGCCTTCAAAATAGGTCTGGATATTTTTTAGAAAGGCATGACATGACAGGGCTTCTTGATCCAAGGAGAAAGCCTTTTGAAGTCACAAAGGAATTTTCCCCCTGATGGCAGAATTCGAAGTAGTTTAATTCCGGGTTTATTTGCCTTCCTTTGAATCATGAGTAGGAAGGTTAAGTAAGAAGGGTTGGACTTGATGGATGTAGGTCTTTTTTCAACCTTATGTACTATGTCACTATGTAACACTTTTGTGGTGCTCGTGTTTAGATGTAATTTTCTCCTTACCCTTTTAGTGTACCCACACAAGAAGGGCTTTCATTGTTTTGATCATATTATCTTGTTTCCTATAACAAATATGATGATTTTTTTCACAAAAATTGCACTTCAGGTATGGATTTACAGATCTTGGTGTATGTCAAACAACACCCCAATATGTGTTCAGCAACATCTCCCGAGTACAGTGATACCACCCATGCATGGGTTTGTCTGGTGTTTGGGGCTAAATGGCCACATTTGGGATGTGATGCATGTGTTTGTCGGGTTGTTTGGGAGGTAAAACGCCACATTTAGGAAGTGCGCATTTGTTAACTTTGACATTTGGTCCTACTGCCCCATGTCCTAATAGGGCCATGTTTAAAGCTGGCTAATTCAATTTACCCCATCAAACCATCTATTTTTGAAAACTAGACACCCAAGGTTATTTCAAATGCTGGTATTTTAACCCTTTCCATGCATGAGATTCTACCGCCAGCCTTTGCCATAGTTGGTGGTAGTAATTTTTTTTTGTATTTTTTTCCACACAAATTGTACTTCAGGTATACATTTATAACTCCAGGTATACATCACTATCAAACAACACCCCAATATGTGTTCACCAACATCTCCTGAGTACAGTTATGCCACCAATACATGGATTTGTCTGGTTTGGGGGGCTAAAAGGCCACATTTGGGATGTGCGCCCCCCCCTTTTGGTCAGTCTCTGCCTATGCCCTATCTTTGAACCCGACCACTCCAATTTACCCCATCAAACCATTAATTTTTTTTTAAATTAGACACCCCTTCAGTATTTGAAATGCTTTTACTTTAACTCTTTCCATGTCAAGATTTTTGGGAAGATACAGTGCTAATTTTAGCACTTGCTCATAATAATAAACTTTTATATTATTAATTATTATTTTTTAAATATTTTAATAATCACATTGTGATTAGAAAGTTGGGCTCCATTGACTTGCAAGGTCGAATGCAGTACCTGTATTCAACCTGCAAGTGGAGCCAGAGGTCTCAAGAGGGTCTGAAGGCCCTCTAGCAAACTTTTCCAACTTTATTTCTCTAAAGGACGTGCCGGCATCTTGCGAGTGGCAAAATCACTTGCAGTGGTGGTTGTGACCGCTCTCCGGAGCGGTCACAGCGTGTCCTGGGGTGAGTGTTCGGCGTTGCGGAATTTCAGCAACACTATTGAAGTTTAGGAGGCGATCATTGATCACCTGCTAAACTTTTAAAACGAGCGTTGACGCCCCGGGGAGGGGCCAGACATGGGCCCTGATGCCAATCTCGGTGTTGCTGAATGCCTCGACATCGAAGCACGTCATTGGTCGTTATCTGGCCGTTTGTGTCTGACGTGCCTGGGCCGTCATTGGATGTTAAGGGGTTAAACAATTTCTAGTTACATTACATTTATTTATATAGCGCCAGCAGATTCTGTAGCGATGGTACAAAAGGAGAAGGGGCACCTGCTCTTGTGACCTTACAAACTAGTCTATGGTTGATGGAGAAGTGAAAAAATAGTCTGATTGGGTCCAGATAATCTGTTGAAGTTGTTGATCGTTCAAATTGCTTGATTAGGATGATGGCTGAAAGTGTTGGAAAGAATGGTTGTATGCTTCTCGAAAAGGTAGGGCTATCAGAGAGCTTTTGAAAGTTGTGTACAAGGGAGAAAGTCTGATGGGATGAGAATTCCACAGAGGGGTGCAGCATGGGTGACAAGTCATGAGAGGAAGTTAGGGGTGTATTTGGATAGAAGAGTAGAGATCTAGGGGGTACAGAGTTGTTAAGTGCTCTGTAGGATCAGAGGTTTAAATTTGATTCTGAAGGGTATGAGGGCCTAGGAAATAATTGATATAATGGAGCAGCAGATGAGGAACGTTGAGTGAAAGAAAAAAATTAATTTAGCTGCAGTGATGAGGAAGGATTGGAGCAGTGAAAGGTAGGAGAGGGGGAGACCATTTAGTAGTAGGTTGCAATAGTCCAAACAGGATATTACAAAAGAGTAGATTAATATTTTGGTTATTTCTTGTGTGAGGAATGGGCAGATTCAGGAGATGTTTTTCAGGTGAAGACAGCAGGA
The DNA here is from genome assembly GCF_027358695.1 of Spea bombifrons. NCBI lineage: Eukaryota > Metazoa > Chordata > Amphibia > Anura > Pelobatidae > Spea > Spea bombifrons. The sequence goes on along the minus strand of NC_071092.1, from coordinate 15,992,897 downwards.
TTTTGTAAGGTACTGAATGTGAGCGATGAAAGAGAAAGAAGAGTCAAGTGTGACCAAGGCAGCGAACTTAGTCTGTGGGTTAAATGGTAGAAAAAATACTAAAAATATTTTGGCTTCCTCTAGGTACATGGCTTCTATTGGCCACCTTTATGATAAAATATATGTGTATCTTGGAATTAACTAGTTGATTTTAGTAAAAGAAACCATTTTTTTCCAAATTCCATGTAATGTTTGAGGTTAAACAGTAGACAAATATTGTAACAGTTACATTATTCTACCGCTATGCTATTAATTGTGCTATAGATATTAAAACATGTATATAATTATATATATATATATATATATATATATATATATATATATATATATAATTATATATATATATATAATTATATATATATATATATATATATATATATTAAGGTACAAGAGCATATATTTAATTCGTTGAAAAATAGATATTTTTCCAGTATTTCAGTAAACTTAAAATAATGTCTGCCTTACCTATATGGGGATGCTGTTCCCCAAGATAAATACTCATTTGGGCGTGGCGCTGGACGGGGTACTATAGGTTGTTCCACTGCTGTCACATCTCCTGCATATGATTTCAGAAGCGAAGCATTTTTGTTTGCCAACATGGCTCTTTCATTCCTACGAAACTTGGCTCTTCTGTTCTGGAACCAAACCTTTAATGACAAAATGATAATATTTATGAGAAAACCAGTGCATATCTGTGTGTATTTTTATTTTTATTCATTCTTACCTTTAGTTTTGGAACAATATAAATTGACTTAGACGCCTACTCCAAAAAAGAAATGCAGCAAACACTAGGCATACCACCAAAGAAAACCAAGAAAAGTAAATACAATGTAAGAATGCGTTGCACAGAAAATAAAAAAATTAAAAGAGGAACATACTTATCAAATAATGTTTAAAATAATGCTCAAGGCGCCAAAGATAACATGTAAAAAATACAATTTGAGAATCTGTATAGAGTGTATATAATATGTATGGTAAACTGTATGTTATTGCACTCACATTTACTAGAGCCACCACAATACAGGCTCTCGTATATAAAAGTGTTTTAGATCCCAGTCCTCCCTGTCTGAAAGTTTTACAACACTATATGGGAAGTCAGAGAAAACAAAGGGAGCAAACATAGCATTTATTAGCCCCAATATTTATTAGACCCAATAGTTAGACGTACATCATAAAAAGTCTTTAAAATGAATAATAAAGTTACATGGGGGATACTCAAGAAGGAGACGATCGGAGGTAGGCAGTGTGGATCACACATTTGGAAAGCCCTGCTACAAAATTGTCCAAGGCTGCATGTGGTTGTGGGGATAGTGGCATCGAGTAAAGGTCAGCAATAGGTTTTAATTAAGAGTTCATGAGTTTATTGGTAAAGTGAATTAAAAAATATGCTGGATTATGTAACTAGAACAGGGGTGTCCAAGATTTGCAGTGGTATACATCAGAAATGTATTTGTGCGTGGGCCACACTCATTTTTTACTGAGAGAAAATATGGCCTTTACTAAGATATGCAGATTGAAATAAATCAAACAACACAAAACCTTTACTTTTCCTCTCACTGATTTCTGGCCCTAAAAAGTTTTGTCCCCTAAAGTGACTACAAATTTAGGAGGGAGTTTTATGCCTGAATAAGTAAAAATTAAATAGTTCAATTTATTACTACAGTAAGTAAAGTGCCAGGAAACAGACTGCCAAATACACACCAGGACAGGCTCTGCCACACTGACACCCACACACACACACACACACACACCAGGACAGGCCCTGCCACACCGACATCCAAACACACATACCAGGATAGGCTATGCCACACGGACACCCAAACACACACCAGAACAGGCTCTGCTACACCGATACCCAAACACACACACCAGGATAGGCTCTGCCACACCGACACCCATGGTACTGAATGCTCAACTGGATGTAGACCAGTATCCTCTACCCAGAGTAGATGACATCTTCGCCTCACTTGCTGGGGGGACAGAAGTTCACTAAGATTGATCTCCGACAAGTCTACCTACAGTTTGAGGTCCACCCCTCTTCCCAGAAATACCTCACCATTAACATGCACAAGGGCTTGTATGAATACAACTGTATGATGTTTGGCATAGCACCTGCACCAGCCATCTGGCAGAGGAAGATGGATATAATCTTAGCAGATATTCCTTTCACACAGTGTCTCTCAGATGACATGCTCATCACTGGTCATACGGACCAAGAACACAAGCAGAGCGTAGAGCTTGTTTTACAAAGACTTCAGGACCATGGTCTTAAAGTGCACTTAACAAAATGCAAATTTATGGTGCCAATTGGAGTTTTGTGGCCACCTAGTAGGTTCTGGGTGTATACACACCACTGAAGCCAAGGTCGACGTTCTAGTCAAAGACTAGCTCTGCGAAACCCAAACACACACAACATGACATGCTCTGCCACTCCGACACCCAAACACACAAGGACAGACTATGCCACACTCAAACACACACACCAGGAGAGGCTCTAGCACACCGACACCCAAACACACACACCAGAACAGGCTCTGCCACACTGACACCCAAATACACATAACAGGACAGGCTTTGCCACACCCAAACACATACACTAGGACGATCTCTGCCACACGGACATGCAAACACATACACCAGGACAGGCTCTGCCACACCTACACGCAAATACACACACCAGGATGGGCTCTACCACACTGACACGCAAACTAACACACCAGGACAGGCTCTGCCACACAGACACCCAAACACACACCAGAACAGGCTCTGCCACACTGACAACCAAACACATACACCAGGAGGAGCTCTGTCACACCTACAGGCAAACACACAAAACAGGACGGGCTCTGCCACACCAACAGGCAAACACACACACCAGGATGGGCTCTGCCACACCGACACCCAAACCCATACACCAGGACGAGCTCTGCAACACCGACAGGCAAACACACATAACAGGACTGGCTCTGTCACACCAACACCCAAACACACACATACCAGGACAGGCTCTGCCACACTGACGACAAAACACACACACCAGAACAGACTCTGCCACACCGGCACCCAAACACATACACCAGGACGGGCTCTGCCACACCGACACACAAACGGACACACCAGGACGGGCTCTGCCACACTGACAACCAGACACACACAATAGGACAGACTCTGCCACACCAACACCCCAACACACACCAGGACAGGCTTTGCCACACTGATGCCAAAACACACACACCATGACACGTTCTGCCACACCAACACCCAAACACACACAGCAGGACAGCCTCTGCCACACCGACACCAAAACACACACACACCAGGACAGGCTCTGCCACACCCAAACACACACACTAGGAAACGCTCTGCCACATCGACACCCAAACACACACACCAGGACACGCTCTGCCACACTGACACCCAAACACACACCAGGACAGGCTATGCCAAGTCCACACCCAAACACACACAGCAGGACAGGCTCTGCCACACCGACACGCAAACACATACACCAGGATGAGCTCTGCCACACCGACACGCAAACACATACACCAGGACGGGCTCTGCCACACAGATACGCAAACACACACCAGGACGAGCTCTGCCACACCGACACCCAAACACACACACCAGCATGGGCTGTGCCACACTGACACGCAAAGTAACACACCAGAACAGGCTCTGCCACACCGACAACCAAACACATACACCAGGACAAGCTCTGCCACACCTACAGGCAAACACACACAACAGGACGGGCTCTGCCACACCGACAGGCAAACACACACCAGGACGAGCTCTGCCACACCGACACCCAAACACATACACCAGGACGAGCTCTGACACACCGACAGGCAAACATACACAACAGGACGGTCTCTGCCACACCGACGCACAAACACACACACGAGGACAGGCTCTGCTACACCGACATGCAAACCCACACACCAGGACGGGCTCTGCCACAATGACACGCAAATACACACACCAGGGCGGGCTCTGCCACACCGACGCGTAAAATGCACACACCAGGACGGGCTCTGCCACACAAACACACACCAGGACAGGCTCTGCCACACCCAAACACATACACCAGAACAGGTTCTGCCACACTGACGCCAAAACACACACCAGGACATGTTCTGCCACACCAACAACCAGACACACCAGGACAGGTTCTGCCACACTGACACCCAAACACACACACCAGGACAGGTTCTGCCACACTGACACCCAAACACACACACTAGGACAGGCTCTCCCACACTGACACCCACATCCGGACGGGCTAAACTACAACATTGATGCCCCCTTGCATATCGCCCCCGGCCAGCACTATGTGTATTTATGCCTCAGCCTGCCCCTCCATTTAGTACTGATTTATCTAATTGCCCCAGCTGCCCCTTTGTGTATTGATGCCGCCAGCCCAGATAAAATGTTGTCCTGCAGTATGGGGGATGTATATCTGACTGATTGGTTCCCTTCCATGAGTCCATACATCCCCTATACTGCAGGGTAGTATTTTATCTGGGCTGGTCAGCATTATGTTAACGTTATGTGTCCTGGAAAACATGGCTGATGCCCCCACACCCTTGTGTATTGCCCCCAGCTAGCCCCACATTGTATATTTATCCAACCACTCACGCCCTTGCATACCCCCCCTTTAGTATCATGTCAGCCCTAGCACCAAGATTGCATCCACAGGACCTACCCAAGCATAGAACATGCCCTATTTGCCACCAAAGAGCCTGCCTGTGGCATCCTAGCCTCAAACAGCCTCCCTGTGCCATGCTCACAACCACTTACACACCCATGCTATCACACACATATTCATTCATTTACTCATTCACACACATTCATTCACTCATTTACAAATACTCATTCAATCACGCATACTTGTTCATGCACCCTCCCCCACCCCCTTACCTGCACTGCATGTCATGTTATGTGACGTAAATTCACATGACTCCGCTGGGTTCCTGCTTCCCCTGGTGGGTCAAAAGACACTGCTCGCACAGTGTGCGTAAGCAACGCACAGGTGAGCGGGAGGGCTCTTGCGATCTTGCGATCACGGTTGCCCTGGGTGTAGATCTCATGCGGGCCGCAACTCGAGGTCCGGCAGGCATTTGGCCGGCCGGCCGCATGTTGGACGCCCCTGAACCAACACATTCTGGGTACGCTCACACTACCACTTTGTTCCCGCTGGCATCTCGCGGAGTTAACCAAGGATTTTTCATGCTACAAGGCAAACTGCTGGCTGTCTGTACTGACCTCTTGAGTCTGGTGAACAGCAGCTGAGCAGGAGAGTGGTGGACTTGATGGAGGAGCTGTTGAACAGACTTTGCAAACGAGCAATAGTGAAAGGCAGGGAGGGTTGTTGCAGAGTTGTCTAGACATCCATGGGGAAGAGGATCCTCATTGTTGCTAGGTTGAAAATAAACTGGAAGTTGTCAGGTAGGTGGAGACAGGGTGTGGATCAGCACCTTCCGAAGTCTCAAGAGAACTGATGAAAGTACTGTGTGAAGTCACGGAAGTATCGTGAGAAGAAGGTGAATCATTGTGAAGGAAAATAAAATGCATTGTAACATCAGCAGTTGAGGAACGCAGAAGTAGTGGGAGAAGATTGGCATCTAGGCATAGAAGACCCCTATCACGCTCACTAGGGAAGAGATGAGTGAACACTAGGAAGAAGCAGCAACACAGGAGGTCAGAAGGCAGCAGGACCAGAACGGGCGACATCTACTGGCAGTACCTGGTTCTGAACAGCTACAAGAGCACAATCAAGAAGGTGTACAAGAGGAAGGCAGAGCTGATTCTAGGTTGAGTGAGTGCAAAAATGCTGATGTTGGCAAATTGAGTGAATTAATTGGGTTATTTAAAAGTCCTAGTCCAGCTCAGGCTTGGGAAAAGTCAATTGATGAGTCTTGTATGAAGGAATCTTTGTCTACGTCTTCATTTAGGGAATGTGATTAAGAAAAGGATATGGAATAGTGAGCATGGTGATATTCTGTCATTACTGCTTACATCTAAGGAGTTTTTTGTTAAAGGAGAAGGATGAGGATGGGTGCAGGCCTGTAACTAGATCATTTAACAATTGGTTACAGGCATTCTGTATATTTGCTAGTGTTATTTGTGAAAAAGCATAGAGAAAAAAAATTTGGGTTTGTCTCAGCATCTTGAGTCTCTGTTAGAAGCATACAAAAATGTTTGTGGTTCAATTACAATGAGGTATTTAGACAGAAATAAGAACCTGCAGTTGGGAATGAAGGATGGGGGCACTTGGGTCAGCATTATGCTTCCTCAGAGAGTATCAGCTACATCTAGAGCACAAGGTTTTGCAGGTCAGCAGATGTGTAGTAAAGGTGTTTTCTGGGTCTTTTAATGATTCGCAATGTAAATGGCCAAATTCGTGGAAAATTAAACATGAATGTGAAATTTGTTCAGGAAATCATCCTGCTGAGGTGTTTTCGTAAAGGTCAGGCAGGTAAAGAGCAGGTTCAGAAAATCAGTGATACCAGTGAAATGGTTAAAATGTTTCCCTTTTTAGGCAGATACTCAAACAGAAGGCTGAATTGTTGAGTAGGGTTTTTAGAAGGTTTTCATATACTTGTTTTTCAAGGTAAAAAATTGTGTATAGGTTAAAAATGGGTGGAAGATAACAAAGAGGTGGTTAAAATGAAGATTAAAAATAATTGAGTTTAGGTAGAATGTAGGCCCCTTTTGATGTTCCACTGTTTGATAGTTTTAGACCCTTACAACCTTACAATGTATATGTTATTATATTTTTTTACATGTTATTTTTGCTGCTTTGGGTGTATTTTTGGAAACATCATTTGATACGCCTTATTTTATTTATTTTTTTACTGTGCAACACTTTATTACATTGTATTTATCTTCAGTTCTATTATTATATTTTCAGTGTCTTTTAACCCATTCTCCTGGTCTTTATATGCATGCTATTCATATGCTTTCTTCCTATGTTTGGTGTGATGGATGTTTTTTAATAGGGTGACTGACAATGCAAATGTTAAATTATAGCACACATGTAGGAATATGCTGAAACTAGATTATGAATAGATAATATCTTGACAATTGTGTCATGCATAGAATTATGCTATTAACGTAAGTATATTATTATGTAATAATGTCTCATGATTAAGTAATGATCATATTAGTATTTATCTTATTGAAAGGGGTTTGTGTCATGTGCTCAAATGTACAATTGCATGTCAGACGTAATGCAGGGTACTTCCTCCTACCTTACTGTAAAAAACAATCTGTGTTTTCTACTACTGATAACCTATAATCGAATACGTGCTACAGGCAGCCAAGTTACCGCTATTTTCTGCATGGTCTTGTCTTGTTTTGCTGCAACCTCTGTGCTGTGCACCAGGAGGTTTGGTGGAGTCAGCTCCAGGATTTAAAAACAGGAAATGCTAATTACAGGCACCCTGTTGTGGTCTTCATTTTACCTGTGTATGACTCCAGGTTTGTCTGACTACTCTCTGCCTAGTGATTCTGTACTCTGTTGACCCGCTCTGTATACCATACCTAGCTTCTCTGAATACCCGCTCTGTGTAACTACTTTGGCTACATCTAACTACCCATTTACTGTACCAAACTTGACATTAGCTGACTACCTGTCCTGTATTCCTGACCTGGCATCCTGGGCTACCTGTTCCACACATCTATTTGTGGCATTTCCTATCTACAGGTATCCAATCCTCCAAGTTGCTTTGCATCATTCATATCACATACATCACGTACAATCAAATCTCAAGTAATTTTTTACTTTTAGAATATGATGAACAAACCAAATAAAACATACTCTGGCAGGAGGGGGAGGAGGGAGAGAGGGGAAGGAGAAAATAAAAAATTTAGAAGAGGAGGGGAGAAAAGAAAGAAATATGATAGAGAAAACCCTAATTCTCGGTCACCGCTTTCACATACCAGGGAGTAAGCATATTGCCTAAGACATGGCCCTGTGGGGTGTGACAAAATGTGTGACTATAATACGCATCCCACTGTTCCCAAGTGGACTGAAAAATATGTGTGGTATTAGAGAAACGTGAACTAACCTAAAATCACGTGCTGTATAGTAAAATAAACAAATGATACAAACAATACTTCCCAAATAGGACTGCAGCAGCCCAAAAACGAACACTCCTCCTCAGGGTGTAGAAATTCAAACCAACCAAAAAATTATGGGGCGCATATACATATAAGGGAAAAAAATAAAACCAATATAGTGTAGAATGTAAAACCAATTATTATGTGTGAATTTAATGTTGCACTCACAAATAGAATAGATGATTCGGACCCATCTAAGTTGAATGCAAAAGTGTCTTTAATAATCTTCGTTGACTCTAGAAAATAAACTTAAAATGGTGCAGTATCCGAGAAAAAAAAATGGTTAAATTCATCAGCAGAAGAAACACTCACATTTAGTCCATGCACCCAAAAAGTGCTTGAAGAGTGTCAATAAAAAGTCCACAGGTTTTTGCAGTATAGATCCTTCTAAACACGATTTAATAAAATCAATGACGATGAAGCGAGAAGAGAGCCTGAAGAGCCAGAAATGTTTGTATGTGACCTTGAGAGAAAAGCTGAGATATGGAGACGATTCCCTGTTGCATCCAGCGATCAAGGAAGACATGAGGGAGAAGAGGTTTCAAAGTCAACAGTGGAGCAGAGCTGATGACGGTCCCACCGCGCCATGGACATTAAAGTAGTGGGCAACATATCATGTATCTGAGGTTGGCTAGCTTTAGGGAGCCACAGTAGGTCTTTCACGGAATATGGAGCCGTCATCATAGATTCTTGGTCCACCCAGGCAACACACGATTTATCAGAGAAAAAGAGAATGGTCTGCGCGAGGTGAGCAGCTACTAAGTAATTTTTTATAATAGGAACACCTAGACCACCCATCAATTTGGGCCATTGTAAAATCTTGAGTGAAAGTAGTGGATGTTTATTCAACCAGACAAATTTAGACAGTCATGTCTGGACAGTTTGGAAGAAAATTGTAGGCACTGAGACAGGGATATAATAACTATGGGAGTGAATTAATTTTGAATGAAACAATACGGCCAATCCATGAGATTTCCAACTTTGACCACCGTTTGAGATCGACTTATCTTAGACCACAGAGGTAGGTAATTTGACCGAAGTAGAGAGGCAGCGGTTTTAGTAATGCATATCCCCAGGTAGACAATAAAATTGGAGTGCCATGAGTAAGCAAAGTCTCTAGAGATTACATTAATCAAGTGGTCATGGTACCCAATGTTGAGAGCTTGCGTCTTGTCCCAGTTCATTTTGTAGTAAGATGGATAACCAAAGGTATCTAGGAGAGCATGCAAGTTCGGGAGAGTAACCATGGGTTCGGTAAGCGTCAGGACAATGTCGTCCGCATAGAGACAAATTTTAGTTCCAGTAGATCACACAGTGAAACCTTTAACGTCGGGATTGTGCCTGATAGCAATCGCCAGAGGTTCTATTGCCAGGGCAAAGAGGAGGGGAGAAAGTGGACATCCCTGCCACCAGTAAAAGGTTTAGAAAGAAATACGGAAGAATAAACCCTCGCAGAGGGATTGCTATGCAAGATGTGAACAGCCTCAATGAATGTCTCCGGTAAACCAAATGCTTGTAAAGTTGATCGTAAATACCCCCAGTGTAGCCCCTGCTGGCTAATTTTAAGTACCGTATTTATTGGCATATTACACGCATAGGCATATAACACGCATCCTCATTTTGCCTCCTCTGTGGTCCAGCACTCAGTGTGTCAGAGCAAAGTGCCAGCGCTTTGCTCTGACTCATTACGACATGCCGGAATGCTCGCAGTACTTCAGTGACATCACCCGCGCAGTCTGGTGTGTAGTAATGAGTCAGAGCAAAGTGCCAGTGCTTGACCGCGCATATCGGCATATAGCACGCAGCTACGTTTCCAGACCCAATGTTTAGGGGCATAAGTGCGGGTTATACGCCGATAAATACGGTAAACATTACAGCAAACATGGGATTGGCTGACGCAAGAAAAAGTGCTCACGCAATTAAATACTGTTAAGGTAGACAAGGCCCCTGGACCGGATGGTATACACCCAAGGGTACTTAAGGAGATAAGCCTAATTCTGGCCCAACCATTATTACTGACCTTTAGGGATTCTTTCAATTCAGGCATAGTTCCTTTAGATTGGCGCAAAGCAGATGTCGTGCCCATATTTAAAAAGGGATCAAAATCTCAACCGGGCAATTACCGGCCAGTAAGCTTAACATCGGTAGTGGGGAAATTATTTGAAGGGTATTAAGTGGAGTGCCTCAGGGGTCTGTCCTGGGTCCTCTTCTTTTTAATTTATTTATAAATGATCTCCCAGGCTGCATTGAGAGCCATGTAACAGTTTTTGCTGATGACACAAAATTTGGCAGGGTAATTCAGACTAATCTGAATGTTTCTTCTTTGCAGGAGGATTTATACAGAGTTGGGGACTGGGCGTACAAGTGGCAGATGAGGTTCAACATAGATAAATGCAAAGTTATGCATTATGGTAAAAATAAGAAAAGTGCAAACTATACTATTAATGGAATATCCTTGGGGAAAACTACCAATGAGAAGGATTTAGGAATAATGGAAGACAATAGACTTGACAACAGTGCGTAATGCCAGCAAGCAGCTGCAAGGGCCAATAAGGTTTTGGCATGCATAAAAATAGATATTGATTCACGGGAGGAGGACATCATCTTGCCATGACATCCAGGGCTATAAATAGAATTAATATTTTAGAGCATCTTAATCCAAGGAGAAATCCGATTGCCTTTTGGAGTCAAGAGGGATTTTTTCCCCTGATGGCAGAATTCGAAGTAGCTTAATTAGGGGTTTTTTGCCTTCTTTTGGATCAAGAATAGAAAGGTTAGGTAGAAGGGTTGAACTTGATGGACTTAGGTCTTTTTTCAACCTTATGTACTATGTAACTATGTAATTCCCCACTGATGTCATAAAGGGAACAATCCAGTTCCAACAAAATATAAAAAAGACCCCCCCAAAAAAATTGTTTGTTTTTTATGTGCAAAAGTTCTTGCATGAAAATAGTTAAAATACTGGCATTTTAAATACCCAAGGGGTATCTAGTTTAAAAAACAGACATCCACCGGGGCTTCTATGACGGAGCACCGGCATCACATGGCCTTCCAGTTCTCCACCATAGAAGCCCCGGCAGAAGTGCCGGCAGCAGCAGAGGTTGTCTGTGTCCCGCAGCCGGTGAACATTTGCGGGATGCGCACAGACAACCTCCACTGCTGCCATCACTCCCGCCAGGGCTTCTATGGTGGAGCACCGGAAGGTAATGTGATACCGGCGCTTAGTCATAGAAGCCCCAGCGGAAGAACTGGCCAGCAGCAGCGGAGGTCTGCATCGCACAGACCTCCAGCGGGTGCCCCACTAGACACCAGGGAGTCTGAGGCACGGGTCACAAGTAAATGGATACACTGATAAGTCGGGGGGTAAGAGTGGCATGGGGGTTCAATGGTTTTCTGGAGGAAGAGTGGCATATAAAGGTATATACGGCATATCTGGGGGGTGACAAACAGGGGGTTAAAATTCATGTCAGGGAGGTAGAATGGCATATATGAGTGTATAAGGCATATCTGTGGCAGAGTGGTTTATTAGGGAGGCAGAGTGGCATATAGGGAGTATAAGGCATTTCTGGGGGGCAGAGTGGCATATAAGGCATATATGGGGAGGTGGCAAATAAAAGGAAATAAAAACAAAAACTTTGGGGGTCGTCTTATAATCAGGGTTGTCTTATAATTGAGCAAATATGGTAATTTAAAGATTGATGAGTTCCAGAATGGGCTAGACCATTTAATGAATGCTATTTTCAATATACAATAGAGTGGGAACTTTCCAGGCTGTGAAATTCTGTCCATCAAACATTTAACGTAAAATGTCCATCAGTAGTGGCAGCACTGTGAGATATATTTCTCCATGATGACATGTAAATAAATGATCAAGTAAATATGATAATTAAGTCAGCTGGTTGTTAAGCCAGCTGGTTATCTAATTGAATTGATTATTTATTCTGAAAAAACTGTAATTTGCACATACTTTAGTTACACCATCTGACTATTTCTTACAGATTGTCACATTTTAATATAAATGAGAAATAAATATGAGAGGGTATTTGATGCAGCATTTCCCAGCATTCACTACGATTGTCAAATTTGTAAATTGTAAATGAGTTTACAAAGAACAGACCTGTACATTTAGGAATTAGGTAAGTTTTGGAATGTGAACTAATACTCCTGCCAAAACATTGTATCACTGGTATCAAGTTAAACTTAAGTTATTTATCTATTCAAACTGTATTTTCGACAAATCTACAAGCCAAACACTCTGATTCCTTATCATACTCCATTGTGGTAAACAATAGAATGGCTCAATTGCAGTCACCCAGCCTGAAGTGGAAGTGGTTGTTAAAAAAGAAACAAAAACATTCAGGGAATGTGAAAGAGTGAAATTGAAAGAGCCCATGAATTATTGACAAAAAATTGTATCTTTTTGCTTTGTTTTTGATTGTTTCATGGGTGTCTGGCCTCCTCTTCAGGGATTTGTAAAAATTTACAAAATCAGCAAATTTAGTTACATTTCCAAATCATACGAATCCAAATGCACAAGTCTAGTCTATGTCTGGAACAATTTAATTCTACAAGCAGGGTTACATTAACATTGCCATAAAGAATTAGCTCAGTGAGTTTTTTTGTGCATAGAAAGTCTTGCAAAATATCACACAACTGACAACAATGGAAGCCTTGAGGTCTGCAGATATCACAACAAGACTAAATGAAACCAAGTTTTGTCAGTACTGGCTTACATTTCTGAATATACCATTGTACAAAGCACTACATTTTATGCTCAAGGAGAAAATATTTTTGTTTCACAGGACCGCTCTTTCTTTTTTCTGTGCTTCCAACGCTAAGTGAAACCATATTCTTCTTTTATCACTAATAATAAGGCTCCTGTTTGAAACATTAAGTGACAATAGCCGCAGGTCACTTAACCAGATTTCAGTTGTGGTGTACCTTGCAGGTGTTGCTGAAACCTTAAAGGCACTAAAAGATTAGCTTGATGTAGCCTTTTGTAATACAGATATGATCACATACATTGTTGAACTGATACAGAGAGTACTGGTATTCTATTTGCTAGTTATTTATGTTTGTTTGATGGGATTGAGTATTGCTTACTGAATTAGACAACAATAATCTCTTTGAGTATATTTTCTGAGCTGTTGATACCCAGGGGTTGGGTTGGGCATATCACCGAAACTGAAAGCTGCCAAACTGCCTTTGGTTTAAACATAGTCCAAGAAGTCCTAAAGCGCACTAGGAATGATTTTAAAAATCCACATGAATGTAATGTATTCTTTGTAGAACATTTTAGATTAGCATAATCCCCAAATTAGGCAAATGTATAAAATTACCTGGACTCGTGCTTCAGTTAGATTAACTCTGCGTGCAAGATCTTCACGTACAAAAGCATCTGGGTAATGTGTCCTTTCAAATACCCTCTCCAGAGCTTGTAGCTGGCTGCTGTTAAAAGTAGTTCTGTTCCTCCTCTGCTTTCTTTTTTTCTTTTGTTCTGCATTCAGTTGTTCATCTGCACAATATAAAGATTCTATCTTAATCTAAACATGAAAAAATGTATATACACATCTTTACCGCACCAATGTTGCTAGACTGCATTTGTGATATTGTGAGAATGACAAAGACTAAATACTTTGCTCTATGGGAGCTCAGCCTGCTAGGACTAAACTTTAGCACGGGTGTTTTTTTATCATTGTCGCAAGATGGCTCCATCATTTCTGTTGCAACTTTTCATCTGCAAATAATACCGTCAGTTCTACAAATCTATGGTCAAGACCACTTAACATCTTTAATGCTAAGCAGAACTTTGGAAATAATGTAAAGTGAAATCCTGTAGATTTAACCTAAACAATAATTTTAAACCTCCCCAAAAAAGACCTCAGAGGCACAAGCTGAAGCAAAAAACCACGGAATAGTTATCTGTGTATGAATATCAAATCTCTTAGAAGACATGTTCAACATTACCTGTGACAGTACGTAATTTTTGCTACCAGATGTATAGCATGCATCAGCATTCTGCCCCCCTTGCTCAATGAAAGGCAACAAAATTAAATAAAAAAATGTTATTTTTTTGTGAAACAGCGGAGCACTAAATTTCTGTGCAAATGATACTTGGCATTGGTTAAGATTTCTCCTGGACCAATAGGGAAGGGTGAGTTAAATGCATGCAAGTAAGCTAACCACCTAGAGCTGGGGAATGCCTGGGCATCTTTGTAACTATATGGGGTAATACTCTGGTAAAGGTAAAGTCTTGACCCCAAATTCCTTATGCCACACCGACACCCGAAAACACACACACCAGGACAGGCTCTGCCACACGGACAGCCAAACACACACACACCAGGACAGGCTCTGCCACACGAACACACAAACACACACACCAGGGCAGGCTTTGCCACACAACACCCATACACACAACCAGGACAGGCTCTGCCACACCGACACCCAAACACACACACACACCAGGACAGGCTCTGCCACATTGACACCCAAACACACACACACACCAGGACAGGCTCTGCCACACCGACACCCAAACACACATACCAGGACAAGCTCTGTCACACTGACACCCAAACACACTGTCACCATTCCACCCAGTTAGCCTGGGATCTGTATTTATTTTTTAGGTGTCATTTCCCTGGCAGCCTCTAGAGGCCGCCTGTCTGTACACAGCACCGTGTAGACTAACGAGCACACCAGCTGCCTCAGCTTACCTCGGTTTAACCCTACCCCTTAAATAGCTGCTTCCTCCATTGGGTCCATTTGCATTGCAGTTTATCAGCCTATTGCTGTGGCTCTGTACCAGGTCCTGAACCGTTCCAGGCATCCTGCTTCTGATCTTTGGCCCGGCTTGATATTGACCACTCTCCTGCATACCGTAGCTGGCTTTTCTGAGCCCAGCTACACAGGGAGGGCCCCTGCCGGTTCACCTACATAGAGCGGCTTCCTGCCGTGTGCCCTGTCAGTGGGCTGCTTGCCGTGTGCCTGCCAGTGGGCTGCTTGCCGTGTGCCCTGCCAGTGGGCTCCTAGACGCGTGCCCTGCCAGTGGGCTTCTTTTTGTATTGGCTAATGTGATGCCCAACCACCCTCTTGTCTATTGATTCCCCCACTGCCATGTGTATTACCCCCAGCCACCCCCCCTATTGATTTTGTAATACCACAACCCAGCCACCCCCCTTTTGTATTATTTAATTTTTATCCCAAGGCAATTTCTCCCCTTCGCCCTCGCTTGAATATGGGTGTCAGGAACTGGGTCCATACAGACAACTGTAATGACCCAGTGCGCCCATAGATGGAGTTCAGGAGGTATTGCGCAGAAGTGGAGTTGGACAGGGCCTGGTACAGGGCGACTGCACTTTCCCAGGAGGGCATCTAGGGATGAGCAGCCACATACCAGCACCCTGACATAGCAACAGATGTAGTTCAGAACAGAGCAGAACGAAACTTGGCTGGATGTGGAAATCCGAACAAAACTAGGAAATATCCTGCAGGCACCCTGGAGCAGGCATGAGACATAGCACTGGAATCATGTGCAGGATGCTGCAGGCAGGGAGTATGGAAGCTAAGCAGAGCATCAACAGAAACATAGCAAGCAAGGACAGAGCAAGGAACAGGGAGACCGAGCAAGGAACATAACCAGACAAGACATACATGATACAGGGCACAACAAAGGACGGGGAACAAGGCAAGGAACACAGGGGAAGGAGTGAGGAGCCGGAATCCTCGGACACTTCTCCTTTAAGCAAGGATAGGACATCTTAACTGGGACGTGGGGAGAGGAGAGAGGAACCAGAATCCTCAGATGATTCAGGGAAGGAGGGTAAAGGTACATAAGAGACAGACAAACAGGAATACAGGAACTAGCCTAGGACTATAAGATAACAATTGGAGATTCCGTCACATCTTATGGCCATAGTATGCTTAGCCCACCACTACGCCAAAGTACTCCAATGACGGTGGGTCCTAACGCTAAGCCCTGCATACAAAGTACTGATAAACTAAACATTGAATCCAAACACAGAACCGAGAAGGACATACCTTAGACTGCAGACTGAGACAAACAGAACAAACGGGTGGGACACACCTTATAAAGGAAACAGAGCTGAAGCAAAGAGCAGACTGGAATCCAGGAATCAGAGGTACAGAACAGAGCAAACGGAAACTGGGAACTGAGGCAAGGCAGGGAAAAACAGAGATATGCAGCTCCACAGCCTGGATGGACCCTGACAATGGGTCTGCTTTCCTATAACCCCTAACTATTTTTTGGTAATACTTACATTTTTGTGGGTTTTTTTTCCTGCTGTCCTCCGACGTGACGATCCTCTCCCTGTCAGGAGGAACTCTTTTGTGAGCCCGCTCCTTGAACGTCACGTCTTAAAAGGGACGGGACAAAGAGCTGAGGCATTACTGCCACTGGGCGGCACGGTGTGTGCACGCCGGACGCTTTACTTTCATTGGGCGGCTGGCGGAGGCAGTATTAGAGGCGCACGACGGCTACTTTGAACTTCGCAGACAGACGACTGATTTGAATGTCGGTCTGCCGGCCCACGGACCGACCAGCCCACCGGCAAATTTCCCGGTTTCCCGGTGGGCCAGTCAGGCCCTGCATGCAAATATAACCAAGGGTAGAATAATAGGGAGTGAAGCTTGGGCAAGGCACTGGGACCCACAGCCCTCAAGGGGCCTGGTAAGGGAGATCATAGGATCTCTCTTCACTGGCCCCACTGGCAAACTGTTATATCCTTAATAGCGTAATAATGCAATAACCATTTCAATCTGTAACTGATGCTTTTATTATACTGTCTGCTAACCTTTACAAAGAAAAACAACTGTCAACTGTCTTTTTATGTACCTGCCAGCTCCATCCAGTTGATGACATCATGCTTGTACAGAAGCCAGTGTCATCCATCCAAGCAGGCAGCAAGCAAACACTACATCTCCTTTCCTACTCAATTTTTTTGTTTTGTTTGTTAAATTAAATAAATAATAAATATAACAACAATAACTTATGCAACAAAATAATAAGTCATCTGTAGTTTTTTTCTTGTGTTAACTTGAAAACTGTTTCTTGTTTCTTCTTTTGACAAAGTTTCCTTTGGTAAATGGCACGTTGTCTCTGGCTAGTGTCTCTGAGATTCTCTTCTGGCGACCAACGAGCAACAGGAATTCTTTTTCTGGGGGTACGAACATGACAAGTTTGTTCCTGGTTAAAACATTTTGACTCATCATTATGGATTTCTTCATTACTGGCATCACAATGTTCTTCATTACTGGTTGGTATCTCTGAGTCCTCATTTTCAGTTGAGTCAGAGTCTGTTGTTGGATCATGCCAAACCCCACCTCAAATATCAAATTTGTTATCTGATTGTTTTGGTATTTGACAATCCTCATCAGACTGTTCTCTCCTCTCTAACCTTGGTCGTAACTGATTCACATGACATCAACATACACCTGATTGAGTGGTTATCACATACTTTTTGGGGCCTTCAACCCGACCAACTATGCCTGGTGCCCATCTTTCATTTTTATGATACAACCTATACCATACCAAGTCTCCTTCAGTATTTGTTCTTGAAGGTTTTCCCACTCTCATTTTTTCTTGCATGACTGTTATCGAGGCATGTAGCAACACAACCCCCCTACCCCAATAGCCTTATGATTGCTCCGAAAAGCAACCACAAGTGCCATCATGTAAATGACGTTGCCGTCACTCACAAGATAGCGTCACCAACTCTCAAGCTCTTCCTGCAGGTGGAATGCAGGTACTGCATTCAATCATGCAAAGTCAATGGAGCCCAGCTCACTAATCAGTGCATTGGTAAAAAAAAATAAAAAATTACAATTACAAAAAAATTTAAAAAGTTTAATTAAAAATTTAATTTAATTAAAAATATGGTAACATTTAAAAATATTGCCCCTCTGTCACCAAAAAAGTCCATATATATATATATATATATATACCGTATTTCCCCAAGTATAAGACGCTCCCATGTATAAGACGCACCTTCATTTTGGGGGCCGAAATTTTTTAAAATATATATTACGTAAAGTTATTGTACTTGCTGCCTGGGCATGATATGAGTATGATTGATGTTAGCTGCTAGCAATTCTTAGCAATCACACTCCTATCATGCTCAGGCAGCCAGTACATGCGCATCACTATCAGCCTCCCTGTGCCCCCTCCACACACGCATCCATGCTAAAACACACACACACACATATATATATATATTTATATATATATATATATATATATATTCATTTAAAGACAATGTCCCCCTTTGGATTGAATGAAAAGCTCACATATACATCCTTTTTATCTCGGATCAAGGATCTCCCTCTAACCGTCTTAAAAAAATCAAGGGAGCGGGAGGTCTGTTAATACAGACCTCCGATCCTGCTCCCTTGCGATGCGCGCGGCAACTGATGCTGTGCGTCGGGATTTGATGCCATATCCCGGCGCACAGCACTGAAGCCACGCCCACCGCCTCCACTGCACTGAAAGAAGAGGACACAGAAGAGGAAGAACGAAGAGGAGGAAAAGTGACAGGTAGGAAAACATTCTGTGAGAGTGAATTAGTAAGTGTGTGAGAGTGATGGGTGTAGTTTAAACTGAATGTTTGTGAATGAGTGTGTGTGTGTGATAGCATGGATGTGTATGTGTGTGGGGGGGATAGCATGGCATAGGGAGGCTGTAATCATATTCCTATCATGCTCAGGTTCCAGCGTGTACTGGCTGCCTGAGCATGATAGGAGTGAGATTGCTGTTAGCAATTCAATTTTTTTGTTCAATTTTGGTGTGTTAACCACATCTTTATTAAAAGTAAGTAACACACCAAAATTGGACAGAAAAATTCGATAACAATATTAATATATATATATGATTGCTAACAGCAATCCCACTCCTATCATGCCCAAGCAACCAGTACATGCTAGAACCTGAACATGATAGGAGTGTGATTGCTGTTTATCATATATATATATATATGTCTAATTTTGGTGTGTTACTTTTAATAAAAGTGTTTTTTTTGTTTTTGTTTTTAAAGGTGTGTGGGGGGTCATTTTCGGTTTCAGTCAAGTGAATGCTAAATTTTCAGGTCCAGAATTTTCATTTCAGTGCATATATATATATATATATAGATACTAGACCAGACACTAAAGTGGTAGGCCTACACCACATCAATGTTTGGCTTAGTATATAGTGATTGGGGTTATGCTGCATTATTGTCAATGTCTGGCTCAATGTATAGTGATAGGTGTTGTGTTGTACCACGGTCATTGTGTGCCTCTGTATATAGTGGTAGGTGTTATGCTGTACCACCATCAGTGCGTGCCTCAGTGTATAGTGATAGATGTTCTGCTGTACCACTGTCAGTGTTTGCCTCAGTATATAATGATAGCAGTTATGCTGTACCACCCTCAATGTTTGCCTCAGTATATAGTGATAGCAGTTATGCTGTACCACTGTCAATGTTTGCCTCACTATATAATGTTTGCAGTTATGCTGTACCACCGTCAATGTTTGCCTTAGTATATAATGATAGCAGTTATGCTGTACTACCGTCAATGTTTGCCTTAGTATATAATGATAGCAGTTATGCTGTACCACCGTCAATGTTTGCCTCAGTATATAATGATAGCAGTTATGCTGTAACACGGTCAATGTCTGCTTCAGTATATAGTGATAGGTGTTATGTTGTACCACCGTCAATGTCTGCCTTAGTAAATAATAAGTTATGCTGTACCCCTGTCAATGTTTGCCTAACAATAGTAGCTATGCAGTTTCAAAGAGTGTGTGTGTGTGTGGGGGTCCCAGGTACAGGATCCGCCCCAGGTGCCAAATACTCTAGGTACACCCCTGAGCACAACAGTTTTTCCCAATTTTTTTTATCCTTTATGCGGCCTGGAGCCTCCGCTTGTGATTCGCTAATAATTTACTTATGCAGTGAGAATTTCACCTTTAAAAAAACATTACAGTAAGTAATACTGTTGTGTAACTAATACTACATTATCACACTATAATGTAGTGTTATTAACCATGAGCGAGCTGTACCAAAAATATAGAATAACAATTTAAATTTAACATTTGCAGACGCATATTGTGCGCACAAAATTTTGGCTCTGGAAAAATTTTTACACAAGAAAAATTTGCTGCGCACACCACCAAAGAAAAATTAGAGGGAACATTGCTTGTAGGTCCTTTTCTTAAGCTTGCTACCCAATTCC